>NC_067145.1:46225714-46525714 GCF_903995435.1 Acomys russatus
ATTATGTTATAGTACTTTTAAACAACTTAATAAAGTAAAATTTCGTGCGCCAAGACAGAGATACTAGCTTATATGCATCTCAAATGCACATGCAGTCAGAAGCATCAACTTAAAGGTTCCTAGTAAGGTTAATTTGTTACTGTGACCTTATATAATCTGAATTTAATATTTGGAATTTGTCTGCAGGATGAAGGGATTAAATTCTAATCTTATAACAACAGAGAAACAATGTACATATAATACTTAGTACTTGTTACAAAATTGTATTTATTGAATTGATAAGAATGGTTTAAAACTTAAAAGATCCAATATGGATTGCTGTAAAATTTTAGTAGTAAATAGTGTCCTTAAACTGTAGAGGGTATTAATTGGCTTGGATATGCTCCCATTTTTCCTTCCTGGCAAGCACACACTCTGCCAGTTTCCCTACACTGCCAAGCATGAGCTTAAATGTCATATCCCAAGTTGCCAATGTGAATGGATCGCTCTGTTCATTTCTGTGTAGTTCTTGATATGATTTGTATTAGTCATATATATATATATACATATATATATGTATGTGTGTGTGCATGTGTGCACGTGTTTTTAAAACTGATTTGAGTGACTTACCCTATGGCAAGCCCCACAGTCCAGGGCTTTTAGGATTATAAAATAAAATAGACTGGGCTATTGATAAGTATGTGGATGTCCTAAGCAAAATTTCTTTTGGTTCTTAACATTTGATACAAAGGTGGGGCGATATTATTTTGTAAAGAAAATAAGGGCACATAAATCTCTGGGTTTAGTTCCCAGACACAAAATAATAATAATAATTAAAAAAAAAGGAAATAGAAGAGAGAAGAAAGGAAGGAAAAGAGGAATGGAGGGAGGCAAGGAGGGAAGGAAAAAGAAGAGCACAGAGGCATTCTGTGTAACAGTCAATGTAAAATCCAATCCTTTCTGTGGTGACTTCTATATAAAGTTTTCTACTATTTTCCTAGCTCACTTTCAAAGATCGGCAAGACTGGATACGCATCATGGTGGGTAGTTTTCAGTGATAACTAAGATCCACTCCTCAAATTTTCAATTTTTTCCTAGCATTCATTTTTATGGCTGTGTTGAAGGTCTGTTTTTGTCTCCTTGCTGGCTTTAGGGGAGCCTGAGCAAAGGTGATACTGTGGGGGCAGCCAGGCACCTGACTGGTAGTGTTTAGAACTCTCATTTCCTGGTGGCATTTTGCTCTGTCTAGAGGCACTTTAGAGAATTCATTTAAATTCTGTCTTTGCAGCTTAACAGTCACAGCAGGGACTTCCTAAAGCCCAGTTAGAGTCAAATTTCTTTAGAAAATACAAGTTTGATTTTATATAATCATTCTGTATATTTATTAGAAAGTGATGGATATCAGAGCCAGTATGAGCGACACTCATAATATAAATAAAGTGACTTCATGACTGAGTCACTGAACTCCATTTCTTTCTAAGACAATGGGCCTAGGTATGAGGAGTGACATTTTACCTTAGCGTCAACACTTAGCTCTCCCTTTCCCCGGTGATCTTATAACTGGCAGGTGTATGCTTTGTTCTATGCTTGGGTAAGCAGTGACAGTCAGGGACCTCTTGGGAGATGTGAGTGTGACTAGGGAAGCAGACAGTCGGGTTGTGAACTGTGGACTGAAAATGGAACAGAATTTTGAACATGTCTGTTCCGTTAGTGAGGGAGACAGTCGGAGGTGAGAGACTTGACCCACACCAGCCATTTGAGTCTCTTTATTCATGTATGTGCGAATCTCAGTCAGGGAAGATATGAGGCAGGATCCAGTTGTCTGTCAGTGTTTGATGAATGTATCGTTCGTTACGTATGAAGTTATTTTGTGTTAGGAAATTAATGATGGAAACTCTTACGTTTTGTTTCACGCACATCTTTTGAAACCTCATCACTTAGGCAGCCAAAATTTAGAATAAACACAAGTTTACAGTGCTTTTCTTATTATTATTACATTCAATATAATTATTGGAGTGCTGTGGGCAAGAGATTGATATTTATTTCTCAGAAATATGTATTTTATTGGAAGTGGGTAATGCCAGGTTTAGTAACAGATAAGGTACTGTCTTTCTTTCTTGCACTAAACTACACATTGCCTTTCTTTGTATCTGGTGTAATTGTGCTGGCAGCTCCTAGGTATACAGAAACAGTAGGAAGTGTGCTGTGGAGGTTATTGCTAATTGTCAACATGGCAGGGTCTCGAATCGTGTGGCCTTCTTGCAGTGATGGACTGTGGCTTGGAACTGTGAGCCAAAATAAAGCCTTCCTTCCCCCAAGTTGCCTTGGTTGTTGCTTTAGCTCATCATAGTAACAAAAGGAGTTCAGATAGGCTCTCTGGGGCAAAAGCCAAAGAACCTACTTTTTCTCTTATGTAATGGAGACACAGAGGCTGGGGGGCGTCAAAGAATGAGGATAATTGATTGGACACTTGGTGACAGTCAGCGTGGCACAGCCAGCCAGCTGATTAGTTGTGTAGCCACTGCCCACGAGCAATTCCTGTAAAGTGAATGAGTGGAAGGAGTCTCATCTCAGAAAGGGGAGGGCAAGCGTGACCATGGCTGAGTAAAAGTTATCTATCCTTAAGTGATGCCAATTAAAGCAGTAAAGGAAATCTAAACATTTTCTATTTGTGCTGTTGTCTCTGATTTCAAGGTAAAAATAATACTTTAAAATCTTTTTTTTTTTTTTTTAATTTTAGAAATGCTTTACCAATTATTTAAAATAAATGTATCTGGCAGCATGAATATCAGAAAGCTGTTTTCAAATAGAACACACAGAAGATACTACTTCAATGCTGTATTCCCACCGAAGCTTCACTAGCTCTCTCTCATGCACACCTGGCAGGTCTCCCCAGAGGAGACCGTCACCCCGAGCATGGCCAGGAAAGCAGCCATTTTCAAATTCGATTTAATACAGACTACTGCAAGACAGAGCCTTAAGGCATGTGGATTAATGTGCCTTATCAGCTATAATAATAAAATAAATTTTACAATATGGCAAAATATTGTAAGAGTATAGAAAGAGTATGAAGGACAAAACTGGTTTATTTTTGCTTCTGAAATATGGACGTCATTTTCTGGCAGAGTTCATCAGGGATGTGAGTTGGGTGTAGCTAAGGTGTTATTCATTTATGTATTTAAGGAGAGAATTTGTATTTTAGTCTGTAACATGCATTCCTATCGCTGTTTAACCATGAATATATAACTCTATGTTGATAGCCCTTTTCTTTTTGTTTTATGACTGAAGAAAGAAAAAATTTAGACTGCGTAATAACATTTCTTAAAACCTACTCAATTTCTGGTTCCAAGGACCCATATTCTAAGTATGACAGACCTTAAGAAATGATGGTCTCAGTTCTAACTGATCCTGTTGACAGCAGTACAGAAAAGGAATCCGACATGTAAAAAAAATTATATTTTAAATGCATAATTCTCATGAGCAGAGAATTTGAGTTCATGCCTAATGACATTCATGACCAATATTCAAGTGGCACATTAAATTTTTCTAAATGCCTCATTAAGCTTTATGGAGGAGGAATGAATATCAGGAATTATTTAAATTCTGTAAGTAGTCATTTGAAAGGTAGCTTTTATTTGATCTCTTAAAAAAAACTAATGTGTTACTTTTCCACCAAAATATGTGATTTCATGTAGTCTGTCTGTTTTCTTTATGATAGGTTAAATATAAAGAAAAATTTGATAATGAAATGAAGGGGAAAAGCCACCATTACAACCCTCTGGAAAGTGCCTCTTTTAGGCAGCACCAGCTCGCTACTGTCCTGGCAAGTGATGTAAGTTGTAATCGACAGAAATTGCTTTCAATATCTTTAGAGTCTTGTTTTGCTAGAACTAACTGTGTTGTAATTACTGATATTTAATCAAGATCATGTAATTTCCAAGTAATTTGTAGTTGAAAACACTGAAGCATATTTTCCTGAAGCTTTTTTTCCAGAAAAGTATATTATTATAATTTGCTATTAATGGTTACTGATTACTAATTAGTTAATAAGTAGGAACAGTGGTATGAATAAAATGATTGTGTTTGATTAGGAGTAGAAGTAGATTATAGAGTTTTGCAGGAAAGAAATGTGTATTATCACAAATTAGTAGGTAGGACAACAATTAACTTATAATTATGCCCACAAAATTGAGTTTATTACAAACTACTACCTGTTATATGAGGGTTTAGCAAAAAGACATGGTCATGAATTGTGCTGCTAAAGGTTTAAATTTTTTTCCATTTTTATTATGCTAAATTCTGTCTTTGTAGATTTATTTTTATGTTTTTAAAATTAAGGATTTATTTGATAAGAAATAATATCCAAAAATTTTACTATAAGGAGGTATTGTATAAAAACAAAAACAATGTCAAACGGATCATTTTGTGGTTGTTTAAAGTGTGTACAGACCCTTTTCAATCACAAAAATTAGGCATCATGAAAATGTTGCTCTGCTGAGGCATCTGTTTAGCCCCCTTCGTCTCCTTGGGACTGGCTTCACTTTCCTTTCACTAATATTTAGAAGGCATTTATGTTCAATAACAAGTCTTGATTTGTCGCTGGAAGTTGAAGTGGGTATTTTTATCATTCAGAACCTCTGGGGATATGAGAATCTTTCTTTTACTGATTGATAATTTTTGAATGTGTGCAGAGATGGGGGTAGAAATGAGCTAATTATAAAGGAATCTAGAATCGAGTTTCGGATGCTGAAGGCTGAGGACCAGATTGCCCAGATGTGGGATGTGGTCCTGTTCAGCCAGTTACTGTTACACTTTCCATTCCCTCATCTGTCAAATAGTAGTAAAATGCTCAACAATTAGGGTAGTTGCAAAGATTACTTCACATATGTAAGTGTTGGGCATACAGTTAGTGTTTAATATGCTTGGTTCTTATTACTACTATTAAATTCCAAAGCAGTTGCTTTAACACAAGCGGAATAGAATTACGTGGCTACAGAATGCAAAGCTGCAGAAGTTTGAATTACAGCAAAGTAAAACTGAAATAATTCTATAGGATCGTGGAAAGAATAAAGCGATGATTCTCCTTGTTTTCCAAAAGTAGAGTTTCTGCTATAATTACTTAAGTGCGTTAACACCGACGTTTTGGAATATGTAAACAGTAAAAGAGATTTAAATGTTTGCAAGTCCATAAATAGCCATTCTACTCATTCAGTAGTGAATCAGCACCATCTAGTGGCTACTGGTAAATCCTCCTGTCACTAACCAGGACTCTATCTGAGGGGAGGAACAAAAAAAGAAAAGTAAAGAAAAGAAAGAAAAAGAAAGGCAATGATGCCAATGCCTGCCTGTTTTCTTCTGCTAGACGCTATCTTATTCCATGCTATTGTTGTAGGTGAAGTACAAGAAAGATGTTCAAACCATGCACGAGCCAGTTACAGATCTCCCCAATTTGTTGTTTTTAGACCACGCCCTGAAGGCCAGCAAAATGCTCAGTGGAGTAAGTGGGCTGTCTTATGGCCACCGTAGAGTAGACACATGTAGTTCTGAGATGCCAGTGTTCCTATTTGCTCCTGGCCTTATGTGCTTTCTTAGATGTGCCTGTGTTCCTGTCCTTCCCCAAAACTAACTCACTGAAAAGTAGCCGCCTGCTTGTGCAAATCCCACGGCCGTTGCCTCTTTATAAAAGAGTTCTTTTTCTTAATGCACTCTTTACCTGTTTCATGCATGTATGGAATAAATTTTACTCTGTTCATTCCATATTGCCCTGTCCTGTTCCCCAACCTTCTGCTCAAACCCCTTCTTCTTGCCAGCACGTACCCCTCCTATTTTCATATCATTGTGTGTGTTTGACACACTGAGTTTAATGAGGGTTGCCTGCAGGAACGTGGCTTGGAGGTTATTTGCTGGAGCATGGGCAGAGCTATTCCACTAAGGAAAGTGATGCCCACAGAGGGTCTTGCTAGCTCCTCACATCTCCCGAGTACAGACGCACTCACTGCTGCTGGTATAAGCGAGCATCCGTCCTGCCTTCCTTCTTTCCATTTCTTCATTGGTATCAGAGTGAAGTCACATGATATTCATGCCCTACTGTCAGGGATCTTCTTTTATGAAAGCCATACCAGCATAGCATATATGTGTGTCTTCAGTAGCAAGCATATTTGTTTACATATTACATGTAAGCACATGTAAAAATGCAGTCATAGTGTAAACTATTTTTTTCTGATAAGAAATCAGTGAAGGTGCTTATATTGCACGGGCCACTGTGAGTTCAGACTTGAGATGGAGTCCATGTTGTCTGTCCAGTCAGCAGACAGAGCTTTATGTCTTGATGGAAATATCTGTGTTTATTCTTCATGTGGTCAATCCCTCAGAACTCTAGCCTTCTGGGATGCTGTGTCCCTCCATTGTCCATCTGGATGCTGTCTTCACTAGTTCTCATAACTGATGACTCTCGGTCATTGGTGGCTACACTCTATACATATCCAAGTGCTGCATGGTAATGAGCGACTCTAGTTTGGCCTCGAGTTATTTCCATGCCTATTTTATTAATTAATTAATTAATTAATTCATTTATTTATTTATTTTTGTCAAGCAAAAATAGTCTATTCAAATTTAATGCAAACAGGGGTCACTATACTTTGCAAGATGGGGAAAAATAAAAAAAAAAGTTCTTTTCTTTTTATTTTTTTAAATATAAAACAATATAATCACAATACCAGAGTATGGAGTTCTACAGTTTACTTCCTATGGGCTATGCAGGTATCAATTTCTCTTGACTGTGCTATTCACAACGTTGTTAAGTGCAGAAATAGGAAACCAAAGTGGTGGGAGACTGAGGACTTGCACTTTCACTAAGTGGCACACATCAAAGGTCCATGCCCATTTTAATAATGGCCACTGATTCGCTTAAAAGCATCCTATCTTACAGAATAGATCCAGATCAGATGAAGAAATACATGTAAGGTAAGGTGTGTGGAAAAGTGAAGGTAGTCTTTTTAGTAGCTGAGCCCACTGTCCTCAGTGTTAAGCCTCTCCAAGGGTAGGTCCCTAAACCTTAGTTTTAAGGGAACTGCGGTTCTTAGCATTGGCAAAATACCATTTGTTATTTTTTATGTCTACACTCTCGCATGTCGCCACTGCCAGCCTTCTCGAGGTGTGTACTGCACGTAAGTGGTTCAGACTTGCAGAGGTTAGTTTTAAGTTTATTTTAAAACTATTGGCCTTTGGGTCAAGAGCCATGTTGACTGGCTTGGACTTGGCCATTGGTGTCAGGGACCTTAGGTTACATTGTCCTTCTTTACCCGTGTTCATCCCTCCACCAACACATACATCCTAGCCACCCTGTACTTCTCTTCCGGTTCCGTGCTTTTCTCTGTGACTCACACACTCATCTTTCTGTCCCCTGCACTCTTTTCTTTCTTTAGTCTCCAGGGTCGGGCTTTGGCCTTCTGGTAATGTTTGCCCTGGACTGTCCCCTCCCCAAACTCAGGCTAGCTCTCCTAGGGACATGGGGATTCATGTGTAAATGAGCAAGAATGTCTGCTTCTCACAGGCAACTTGATGTTTGTTTTACAACAGAGGAAAAGAACCAAAATTGAATCTACATAGTTTCTGTCATCTCTCCAACAGAGAGGCATGCTCTCCATTTTATCCATTAGCCACAGAGCTTAGATCGCCCCTCTGCCTGACCCTATATCACAGAAATGGTTACATCATTCACATGGGCCAGAGTGTGACATCCTCCAAATCATTGTATGACACTATGTTGTCTTAAATTTGCCATAAGTTAGAATAGCCTTGTTTTAAATGTTTGTATAAAGAGAATAGAAATTTACCTGATGTATAAAAGTGTCTAGATTTTATTAAAACATTTAAGAAGAAATTACATGTTAGATATTTTGCTGAACTCCAGTGCTAGGCTGCTATAAATGGCTATTTTATTAAACATCTCTAAATATATTGGACTATATCAGAATTTTAATGTGTCTATATCAGAGTTTTAATGTGTCATGTCCAGAGCAGAGTGACCAATTTAAAAGCCTGTCTAGAACCAACTAAGTATGTGAAGAAGAAATAGTTTGCTGTGAAAAATGGAGCTTTTGATTTCCTTATAACTTTTTATAAATTTTAAAAACATAGACTGTGTTATTCTATGTAGCTTACACAAGGGGGCAACAGAGACTATTTAATAAGGGAAACAGGCCCCTGCATTAGGAATGTCTTGCAGATTGGAGTTCAAAGGAACTGATTTTAGCCTATTTTTAGTATATATCCATTACTCTGAGTATAATTCCCTAGACTTCAATGGTTATGGATTTTGACTCCATAGTAGACTACGCTCTGCCTTAATACAGCCAAGTTGTAGTTATTTTATAAGTAGATCTTATTTTTTAAAATCTAAACAAAGTGTAGCATTTCTTAATATATCATTTCAGGCTTAGGCTTCACCTTTTGTTTGAATTAGATTTAACTTAAAACCCACAGGGGAACCCAAATTTACTTGTTCTCTTTGGTCTGGATGTAATGTGTGAATTTTATCATGACTTTCCTGTGGTACTAGGCAAATTCATTTCATTCTAGTTAGAATTTGGTGACACATACCCTTGCTCCCTAAGTGACAGGGGGAACTGGAAGCCAGGCTCCCTCTGGAACTTTGTCCCTATGGAGCAGCGGCTCTGTGCATCTTCTTGTTCCTGCTGCTGCATGTTCTTCTCTCTCACAGCTCTGTCCTTGGAACATCTCCTAAGGCCACACGGATGTCTCTATGGCCATTTCTTTTAGACTGCCCCTCAAAAGGTGCATGCACTTCCCTTCACTCTACACAAACCCATTTTTTTTTTTCTGGAACCCATGGACAATTGGATTTTTACCTTTGTATCTCCAAGGCTACTGTTTGCTTGTAGAAGTCTTTTCCAAGTAGGTCTAGTTCCCACATGTCTGTCTCTAGTGCTAGAAGTCTGGTTTTCCTGCTGCCGATTGAGAGGAAAATGCCATCTGTATCTGTTCTGGTGTCCTTCAAATTTACCCTCTTATATCTGTGTAAATATCAGAGGGCCTTTTCCAACTTCTTCTGCTTAAACATCCAATGGATTGTCCCCAAATTCTTCAGGTCCTCTTCTTGGTGCCTCCTCATCCTTTCCTTAAAATTTAGAAAATTAGCTCAATTGTTCCTCAGCTCCTCTTTGTCCTCATCACTTCTGTTCTTGCTCACGGCTGAGCTTTTCTCTCCAGCCGCCTTCCTAGATGTAGCTTCCTTTTACTTTGTTCTTTTTCTTTGTTTCTAGCTCTTCTTAAGAACCCTGTCAAACATTGTTTCTGTCCTATGATAAGGATAAGCAACATCTGTATTTCACCCCACCTTGCCCACTCATGACCCATGGGATCCCATCTAATGATTTTTCATCACCACCCTGTGACTGTGCTCCATATCACAGTTACAATTAATCACTGAAGGTTTCTTTTGCGCTTTGCATGGCCACCTAGAGTGAGGCCATCTTGCACTGTCCATTTATTTTCGTTCCAGAGCTTTCTCCTTGCCAGCTGTTACCATGACAGGCTCTGGTATAGCAGCACTGAGCTCCCTCCCATTGCCTTGTATTGCTTTACTAAGGACTGTTGTGCTACAAGTCTCAGCCTTGTAGCCCAGGGTTGCCTGGAACTCACAGTAGTCTTCCTGTCTCAGCCACCCAAGTGTTGTGAGCATAGATCAGACCCACCACACCCCAGTTGCCTTCCTAAGACTTAATTTTACTTACCAATCTCTCTTATTCTACACTTATTTTTCTGTCTTTTTTAGTGGGAATATAAAAAGAATTTTGAAGAAAACAAAGGATTGTATCACTTTGACGCAGAGGCCTCTGAACACCTGCACCATAAAGGCAATGCTACCCTCCAGAGTCAGGTGCGCTCTGTGGGCCCTGCCCACTCCTAAGACCGACATATCCCCTGGGTTCCCCACCCACTCACTGCTATGTTCTTTGAAGAATGGTGCTCAAGAACATTAATGCTGCTTCAGGAAAAAAAAAAAATCTCAGGCCCTATTTTCTATCTTTTGGGTCAGCTGAAACTGTTTCAACATAAAAATGAGTTCTTCATATAATTAAAAAGTTTAAATCTAGGAACTAATTAAACTTTGATCAAATCTAACGATGATTTAAAATTTTACAGTGTGTGGATTTGACATTTTTGAGCTACAAAGTTAATTTTCTGGGCATAAGGTTTATTATAATTTATCTAGTTTAATTATAAGTGTTATTGAAAAGGGAAAACATCCTTACTAATGTACTTTAAATTAATGTTTCTTCTAACTATGAAACCCAATATATTCTGTAGAAGAACTTAATTTTTTTTTCTTCCTAGCACACTGTAAAGTCAGTATCTGTTTTTAAGTTATCGTTTCAGGTTTAAATAGTTGCTAATGATGCCATTTCTAGCACCTAAGATAAATGTTTACACGATTTTTTTTAATGCCTCCCATGGAACATAAATCCCATGGTGATTTGAAAATAAGTTCCTCCCTGTGTTAGTTTTCTTTTCTGTTGTTGTGACAAAGTACTCCAAAACTCAAGTCAAGCCAGGAAGGGTTTATTGGGTTCCCACGCTACTGTCCATCACTGTGAGACGCCAAGATGTTGGGAACTGGAAGCAGCTGGTTACACAGTGAAGAGCAAAGGGAGGTGAATTAATTAATACACATATTCTTGTGCCCAGCTCGTTTCTCTTTCTTTATACAATGCAGGACGAAAATCTAAGGAATGATGTCACCCACGTTAATGAACTGTTTCCACATTAATGAACATAAAGGAAAATTTTCCCTACAGGCATGTCCACAGGCCAGCCTGGTCTAGAACATCATTGAGCTTCTGTCTTGGGGGGAGTCTAGAAAGTAACCAGTTGACATTTCGATACTCCCCTACCTGCAATGTTTGGAAGCATAAGTTTTGTCTTTAAATTCATTCATTCATTCATTCATTCATTCATTCATTCATCCATTCATTGTCTTTGTTTATCTCTTTGACCTTGTCTCTGCCTCTCTGACTCTGTCTCTTGTCTCTTTGTCTCTGTCTCTCTCTGTCTCTGTCTCTGCTTCTCTCTCACTCTCTGTCTGTTTCTCTTGTCTCTGTCTCTCTCTCTCTCTCTCTCTGTCTTTTTCTCTCTCCTTCCCTCCCTGCCTTTCTCCCTTTCTCCTCAAGATAGAGCTGACATGGGAGTTACTATGTAATTTAACTTGCACTTACCCTCCTACCTCTACCTCCCCAGTGTTGGATTCACAAATGTGTATCACTATGCCTGCATTAAATTCTTATTTTTCTTTCAAAAATTTCCACAAAACTTTATTCTAATATGGAATTGATAGAATATCTAATAGAATATGATATTATGTATATATCCTACTTGTTTGCAATAAAACTATGTCACAAATAGGTATTTCAAAATTTCATCCCAAAGTTCTAAATATAAGACATTTTTTTCTTTTCTTTCTTTCTCTCTGTTCTCTCTGTTCTCTCTCTCTCTCTCTCTCTCTCTCTCTCTCTAGCTGATGCTAGTTTTTAATGCTATTTTTTGGAGGTATTTACTGTCTCTACCTCTCTTCTCCACTCCAATCCCTTCTGACACCTAACACTAGGTATGAGAGAAAGAAGGTTAGGCGAGAGTGGGGGTACAGACCTCTTTATTTCTCCAGCTGTTTAGGGTCCATTGAAGCCCCTCCTCCTCAGGGATCACTGTTCTCCAAGTGTTCTCACAGCCCTCCGAGCCACCTCTCCCTCTCCCTCTCTCTCTTTCTCTCTTTTCTCTCCTCCAAACTGCCACCTTAAAATGACTCTCTCCATCCTCTCCAAGCAGTGCATCATCTGTCTCTGGTCTCTCCAATCCACCACATGCAGCCCTTTCTCTCCCTCCAACCCTATTTATTTCCTTCATAGTCCTATGCCACACCCCTCTCTGTGCCAGCATGCCCCAAAGAGGCAATTATCAGCTGTGGACAAACTACAGCCCAAACTAAAATTCCATGCTTTGGATTAAAACATAAACATGTTAACATAACATAACTGATTTTACAAAGAATTCAAAATTCTATTACATTTTCTTTCTTTCTTTTTTCCCCACCCTCAAGTCAGGGGTTCTCTGTGTAGCCCTGGCTGTCTTAGACTTACTTTATAGACCAGGCTGGCCTTGAACTCACAGAGATCTACCTGCCTCTGCCTCCCTGAGTGCTGGGATTACAGGCATAAGCCGCCATGCCTGACAAGAAATTTTCTTTTGGTTTGAGCGAGCTATCATTATCATTATACAGCTTAAACAATCTCCCAAGGAATTAGGAAGCCCCAGAATTGGTGAAAATGCATTTCTGAATGAAGTGAGTCATGATCAAAGCTTTTCTATGAACTCAGTTAAAAATATTGTTAAAATCCATTGATTTGGATGGCTTATGTACAATTTTTGGCTTTTGTTTTAAGAAATAGAAGACACCAGGCTGGTGAGAGAGCTCAGTGAGTAAGAGAGCTTGCTGGGAAAGTATCAAGGACCCAAGCTCATACCCTAGAACCATGGGCAACAGCTGGGAGTGGTTGCCTGCACCGGTGACTGTAACAGTGTGTGTTGGGGCCAATGGAGATCGAAGGGTTGCTGGGGTATCTTGGCTCCCACCCTAACTCCACATCCAGAACACTCTTCCCAAGGAAGTAAGATAGAAAACAACAGAACAGGACACCCAGCATCCTCTTCTGGCCTTTGTGGCCCAAGCAGAGGCACACACACCTGCACACACACTTATGTGCACACACCACACCCATACACCAAAGACATGTACACATATGCATACATACATAAAGAAAATGGAAAAACAAAACCTGAAGCAACAGGAAATGTCCTTCCCTTTATAAACAGAAAGGAGATAAAGCTAATTTTAATTGAAACAAGTAAACTATAATATGATATTATTAAATAATGCATAGTGAAATGGAAATCATATGTTTTAGTTATTATCTACGGAAAAACTCAAAGTTCAGGGAACATTTCCCCCTTTTGACCAAAAGATGATCATATGGACTTTATATCCTTATTCATGGTGTATTGATAGACATCACTGAGATCCCTCCACCTTTTCCTTCTTCTTCCATTCTTCTCTGCCTCATATATGTGATACGAGTACATATTTAAGTAACTTCATGTATTTAATAATGATCTACATGTTCTACCTATTTGACAAAATATTTTTATTTTTTATTTTTTAAAGATATTTTATTTGTGTTCAATGGACCTTATTATTTAATGTGCCATGACACTACATACCTTTTGGGTGGGGCTAAAATGAATTTAAAAATTTTTTTATTAATTTATTCTTGTTACATCTCAATGGTTATCCCATCCCTTGTATCCTCCCATTCTTTACTCCCTCCCATTTTCCCATTATTCCCCTCCCCTATAACTGTTCCTGAGGAGGATTACCTCCCCCTGTATATGCTCATAGGGTACCAAGTCTCTTCTTGGTAACCTGCTGTCCTTCCTCTGAGTGCCACCAGGTCTCCCCCTCCAGGGGACATGGTTAAATGTGAGGCACCAGAGTATGTGAGAAAGTTATATCCTATAAAATGAATTTTTATCCTTAAACGTTTTTATATATGGCCCATTTACTTTTCTTGTCTGTCACTAACTCTGGGGAACCCATTAATTACCCTAAACTGCCAGAATAACTTGATATCACAAAACAGGATGATTAATTTTGTGTACATTTATTGTGTTTTGCTCTCTACATAGGCTTTTGGATGCTGTTGTTGTTATCATTATTTTTGGGAATTGAGCCCAAAGACATTGCCCTTGCCAAGAATATTCTCAGACACTGAGCTGTACACAGCCCCTATTTTTCATTTGATTTTAATATTTTTTTCAACACAGGTAAAATACAAAGAAGAATATGAGAAAAATAAGGGGAAGTCCATGCTTGAGTTTGTTGAGACACCGTCATATCAGTCTTCAAAGGAGGCTCAGAAGATGCAGAGTGAGGTAGGGGAACTGGGCATGTTGCCGATTGTTCAATGAATGCTTGAAGTTTTCTCATTTGAAAAGAACCAGCCAGTGATGAGTGGGGTCTAGAGACAAGAGCACTGCTCTGCAGGGAGGCTTGGGGACCCCTGTTTTACACGCAGCATTGCTCTGCAGGGTGAGCTCCAAGGACCTTGTTCTCAACTCTGCACAGCTCCGCAGAGCAGGATCTCTGTTCTAGGTCCAGCCCCTCACTGCCACAGGTCACTGAATTGGTCTGCTCTTCAATTTTACTGACCAACAACTATAGATATCAAGCAGATGCGCTCCGCATACTCTCACGTCCCATATGTGCTTTTATTCTGCTCCCACATAATGGTAATAGAACCAACATTTAAATAGTTAAGTCCTTATTTTGTGCCTCCTGCCTTGCCAAGAGCCTCACCTATATTTGCTCATTTAATCCTTAAGGCAATGGCTTGAGGAGAATGTAAGCCATACATTTATAATACACTGAAATTAGCTATCTTAAATAAAATCACATATCTGGCAAATTTCACCAGTGTTTTAGAATCTGGTCACAATTGTGATCGTTCCCCCCTTTCTTTTTCTGTAAGCTTACTTAACTGGTCCTGCCACCCCCAGTAAATACTGAATGTGTTTTGTTTGTTTACTTCTCTTTTAAGAGAAAATATTCCTGACATAGGGAGCTACCCTTTAGATTATGTTTTCTCTGATCGGGTGATGCCTTCCTGTCCTTCTGTTTAGGACACCAGGCACACAGTTTCGTTTATAGTCAGCATGTACCTTCTCTGGTTACCAGTGGACTATTAATCTTGAGGGACAGAAGCAATGGCCCGTTACGTCAGACAGTTAGAACTTAGTGCTGTGGTTTTGTTTGTCACCTGTTTTGTTGAGATACTATTTTCCATCCTTTTGGAAAAAGGCCCCTGAGATGATCTGAGATTAGACCCAATGGTTAAGTTCTTCTGGCAGTCAAAGAAGAGAGAGACATTGCTTACCTTTTTCAGTTACATCTTCCTAACTATTCTATTGAATTTGATAAGGAACTGTCAGTAGCTGTGGGGACGGAGTTGTCTGTTTTAGCTGACTTAGTAGAGCTGATAAACTCGGGCCAAGTTTGAAAGCCCACAAAAGCTCATCTTAAAGAGGACACAAAATCCTGTTTCTCTCTTCTATTAATGTAGAAAGCATTTCTGGATATCCTTGGCATTGTGATTGTTTTCCATGCCAGTGCTGCCTTTCATGTGAGCTAGCATTGAGCTTTTAAGGGCACTTCCCATTTTACAGGAAGTGTGTGGCCGCTGTGGCAGCCTATAGCCCAGGGAGAGATTTCGACTTTCCCAGTTCTCTGGAAGTTTAACATTGTAAAACTGTAAAAGCCTGTGTTCACTAAAAGATCTAAAGACAGAACAAAAGCTCCTCCCCTCCTTTTGTTGAAAGCAACACCTAGAGAGTAGCTTCAGCCCCATCATTACTGCACTCTCCCAGCTTCACCACAGCCTCTCCATAATTTCCTTTTGGCATCTCCATGGCCTCACTACAATGTTCCCCTTAATCTTCCTATTGTCTTTCCTTAGCCTCCCATGGTCCCTCACAGACTCCCCAGAGTACCCTGACTGCATCCTCATACCTCCTTAGCTGGTCAGCTCTCTGAATCTGGTCATCTCTCCTGGCATCTTCAGCCAGAACCAGAGACTCTTGATGAAAAAGCCTTCATTGTGCTGCTGCTGTGGTTGTCTTAATTTCTTTGCGCACGAACTGTTTAACGATCTTCTCACCAGCAAGCCTGCACTTACCTCATCATTCATGGCTAATATGTTTTGAGACCTTGTTTCTGAATTAGAAACAATGGTAATTTGGAGAGTTGCGATTTTAGCGCCTCATCTCTCATGATAGTCTCTCTTGTTTTCTACACCCTATTTGCTCCTTCCCTCCCATCAGTGATGCGTTTCCCCTTTAATTATGGCCTCTGATGATTAGATTGATTCTTTTATTTTCCTTCAGTTTTTTTCCAGTTTTGCCTGCATTCAGCAAGGTATGATGATAGTAAAGATTTCCATTAGGGAATCTCTTTGTGCCAGATCGACTTATCAAGGCTAGAGAAATAAATATTGACACACACACACACACACACACACACACACACACACACACACACACACACACAAACATGTATAAAGAATAATCTTAAATTTGAATTCTATACCAATGTATAAAAATTAAACTTGTTTTGCATCAATATTCAAAATTCTATACCAGTGAATTAAAAATTACCTTGTAAATAACAAGGCCTTAAGTTGAGGAGTAGATTCAACAATCTACTTTTTGCCCTATTATCCCTATATATTTCTGTATTTCCCCTTCTTTCTTGTTAGCCCTTATCTCCGTACCTAAGAAAGAAAAAGGAAAAGAGAGACATCCCTGAGTCCAACCTTGTTTTTTCTCTGAATAAAAACAATACTAACTTATAACCAACTCCCAATGAAAGTAAACATCTATAGCCCAGGAAATCAATGAAAAACCTACCCAACACCCCTTAAAGGGAAATGGAGCGCCATTCTCTTAAGGTTTCTCCCAGCTTACTTGAGATGAATAATAGCTTTGTGGGGACTCAAATAAAATTGGGGAAATGGCTTAAAAAGCTAGGAATAGCATTTGTGGTCCAATTTCTAAATGTTGAGAAATGCCAGGCGTAATTAAAGTCTTGTGGGGGACAGTCTGAATTGCTGGACCAATTAGGCTCAGAAGGTTTCTTCAAAGCTGTCCTGTTCCAATTAGGAACAGCAACTGAAGCACTTGGTGCTGGAGCAAGGATGCAGGATGTCAGTGTCCAGCATGCTGAGAGGAATAAATCCTGCCAGGTCTGATGCCATGTCAGTGTTTCCTTCTTTTGTTCTGAAAACATATAAGCTCTCACTAGTACAGTCCCAAAAATATAAATATATGAGGTGTGTGTGATGCACAGAACAATTAAGGCTGCTTCTCTGCTCTTTGTATGAGCAGAAGAAAGACATCTGTAAAATTTCATTCATACCATATGAAGAATGTCATCTAATAATAAATTACAAGGATTCTGTAACCAACAAGAAACATTGTCTAACATTGGTGTCTCAGCCAGTCTCAGAGCTATTCCCATGTTTGGGATTAGCAGTATAGATTACCTGCTTGTTCTGCAGATTGAATCATTCACATTATGATTGTAGCCCCCTACCTCATCACCTCCTTACCCCCTCCCTCTCTCATCCCCTCTCACTCCCTACCCTAGTCCTCAGAAATGGGAGCCCCGCCCCCCCTAACATCTGACCTCAGCATATCAAGTCTCATCTGTACTACCTGTATCCTCTTACTCTGTGGCCTGGTAAGGCTGCCCTGCCAGGGGGGAAGTGATCAACATTGGGGGTCCAGAGTCCATGTCAGAAGTAGTCCCTCTACCCCATATCATGGGACCCACAGCACAGAGACTGTGCTGCTTATCTACTACATCTGAGAAGAGGGTCAAGGTCCACATCATCCATGATCCTTGGTTGATGTATCAGTCTGTGTATTGTAGTGTGGTTATCCTGAATTAAGTGGCTAACATCTGGTTATGAGTGAGTGTATGCCATGCGTGTCTTTCTGGGTCTGGGTTACCTCATTCAGGATGATCTTTTCTAGTTCCATCCATTTGCCTGCAAATTTCAAGAGGTCCTTGTTTTTAATAGCTGAGTAGCATACCATTGTGTAAATGTACCACCGTTTCTTTATCCATTCTTTGGTTGAGGGGCATCTAGGTTGTTTCCAGATTCCGGCTACTTCGAATAAAGTTGCTATGAACATAGTTGAGCAAATGTCCTTATTGTATGGTGGAGCATCTTTTGGGCTTATGCCCAGGAGTGGTATAGCTAGGTCTTGAGGTTGAATTACTCCTAGTTTTCTGAGAAAGTGCCAGATTGATTTCCAAACTAGCTGTACAAGTTTGCACCCCCACCAGTAATGGAGGAGTGTTCCTCTTTTCCCACATTTTCACCAACATGTACTGTCACTTAAGTTTTGGTCTTAGCCATTTGGTTATGGGTAAGATGGAATCTCAGAGTCATTTTGATTTGTTTTCTCTGATGACTTAGGAGGTTGAGCATTTCTTTAAGTGTTTCTCAGCCATTCTTTATTCTTCTGTTTAGAATTCTCTGTTTAGCTCTGTATACCATTTCTTAATTGGGTTAATTGGTTTGGTGGTATTTAATTTCTTGAGTTCTTCATATATTTTGGGTATTAGCCCTTGGTTTGATGTAGGGTTGGTGAAGATCTTTTCTCAGTCTGTAGACTGTCATTTTGTTCTGTTGACAGTGTCCTTTGCCTTATAGAAGCTTTTCTGTTTCATGAGGTCCCATTTATTAATTGTTGATCTTAGAGCCTGGGCTATTGGTGTTCTGTTCAGGAAGTTGTCTTCTGTACCAATGACCTCAAGCTTCCTCCCACTTTTTCTTCTAATATATTTAGTGTGTCTGGTTTTATATTGAGGTCTTTAATCCATTTGGACTTTTAGTTTTGTGCAGGGTGATAAATATGGATCTATTAGCCATCCAGTTAGATCAGCACGATTTGTTGAAGATGCTATTTTTTCCCCATTGTATGGATTTGGCTTCTTTGTCAAAAAATTAAGTGTCCATAGGTATGTAGGGTTTATTTCTGGGTCTTTGATTTGATTCCACTGATCAACCAGCCTATTTCTATGCATGAATAACAATCTTAAGCACAATTTATTTATTTTATCATCCATATGATATATTTTGAATAAATTATTTGTTAAAATATGGCTTCTGTTTAGTAAATATTCAGGTGAATAGATACTTTGCTATCTGAAAAGATTATCTTTGTAATTTTAAAATGTAAAATATGGGTTATTAGGGTTGGTGAGGTTGCTTAGTGGTTATGAGGACTTGCTGCTCTTATAGATGACTTCGATTCAGTATCCAATACCCATATGGCATCTAATAACCTATGCAACTCCAGGTAAAGGGAATCCAGGGCTTGCTTCTGCCCTCCATGGGTACCAAATATGGTGTCCATATATACATGCAACCAAAACACTTATGCTCATAAAATGAAAATATATAAATCTTTGAAAACAAAATATAGATTATCATTGATTTTCAACTGTGTAACTCAAGTGTTAGAATTTATAGTTTTAGCCAAAGATGTCAAAGCAGGTCTAAAAGGCAAGGCTTGCTATAGATTTAGCTCCTCATCAACAGGCTCACCATAGGCACCTCCCATTCATTTCTCATGTGGATTCCAGTCCTCACACATCCTGGATAAGTGCTTAATCATAGGCTGCCTCCCAGCTGCTGCTGTGAACTCTCAGAGAAGGACCCATCATATTATGCAAGGCTATCCTACAGTGTAGCTTTATCCATATGAACATCTATGAGTAGTAAAGAAATATTCTCACCAGGAGGCAGTGGCACATGGCTTTAATTCCAACACTTGGGAGCCAGAGGCAGGCAGATCTCTGTGAGTTTGAGGCCAGCCTGGTCCATAGAGTGAGTTCCATGACAACCAATGCTGAAACAGAAACCCTGCACAGAAAGAGGGAGAGAGGGAGAGAGAGAGAGAGAGAGAGAGAGAGAGAGAGAGAGAGAGAGAGAGAGAGAGAGAGAGAGAGAGAGAGAGAGAGAGAGAGACAGAGAGAGAGAGAGACAGAGAGAGAGAGACAGAGAGAGAGAGACAGACAGAGACAGAGAGAGACAGAGAGAGACAGAGGCAAAAGAAATATTCTCAGTGCTCAAGTTATGAAGCAACAGAACATCAATTTTCTGTGTTTGAGGATGACGGGGTCCCGAGCATTTATACAACTATAGAGTTTTAATTGGTTTCTACACCAGCTCTTCTTCCAGAGGATGAGCCATACATACTTCATTTTGAGTGAATTCATCAGCTGATCCAGTCAGCAGCCTGTCTTATTCTTCCTGTAAGATTGAGTGGCATTAATTACCTAAGATGTCCATGCCTTTGCTCAGTGTGGGAGGTCCTGTTTGTTGACTGTTCCTCTTCAGTAGGACCCTGTAATTGATAAAGTTGGAATCACTGTTCTGTTGTTAAGAAGACTAGTTAATTTTACTATGAGAGGTTTTTTATTTTTTAAGTATTTTAATAATAAAGTTTATAAAATAATAAAGAAGATTGAGATGGTAGAATTATATGAGAAAACACCACTTTTGTTCTGAGAACGAATGGCTGTTCTCGCTGCTTTCTTCTACTCATGAGAATTCCCTGCACTGAATATGATGTGGTCTCTTATTTGACAGAAAGTTTACAAAGAAGATTTTGAGAAGGAGATTAGAGGAAGGTCCTCACTGGATCTGGACAAGACGCCTGCATTTCTACACGTGAAGTACATTACCAACCTGATGAGGGAGGTATGGCTTTGCTAGTTCACGTTAGATGTCACAAAAGAGGGAAACTAAAGAAGTGACCCCAGAAACATCTGCTTAGCCATCCTCTACTAGTTGTATATTTGAGATATGAACTCCTTATTCTGGCCATTACTATCAAGGCCTTGCATTTTCTTAACATAGAAAAGTATAAGTTAATATGTCTATTTACTGTTGAAGGAAGAAATTACTCAGATTTTCTGGGAAAACCTGGAGGATATTCTACTTTTGCATTGTGATTCTAGCTCAGAAGGTCTGTGAATAATGAATTTATAGCTTCTAAGCAGCTGGATTTTACAAAAAAAAAGAAAAAAAGAAAAATGAAAGCTTGATTCTCTCTTATCATCCATGCATATAATATATAATATGTTTATACAATATATTATATTTCTGAAATAAAATGTCACACACACACACACACACACACGCGCGCGCGCGCGCGCACACAGTCTCAGGGATCTGCAGCACAATGGATAAGCTTTGTCCTGAGAGAACCACTTTTTTAAAAAACATTTTTTTGTTTATTTTTCAAGAGAACGTTTCTCTGTGTAGCCACAACTCTGTATGTCCTGGAACTTGCTGTTTAGACCAAGCTGGCCTTGAACTCACAGAGATCCACCTGCTTCTGCCTCCCAGTACTGGGATTAAAGGCATGTGCCACCACTGCCCAGCTGAGAAAACCACTTTCTTGAAAGCTAGGTTTTCTTTGTTATCACACAACATATCCTATAAGAAGCTTTAAATTTTAAATTTTTAATCTTAAGTTTTAATTATGTGTACATGTGTGGGTTTGTGGACATGAGTGCAGTGTCTGTGGAGGCCTGAGGAGGGCATCAGGTCCCCCAGAACTGAAGGTTTGACCACTCAAACTGGGAAGCTGCTAACTCAGGTCCTCTGGATGAGCAGTACATATTCTTAACTGCTGAGTCATCCCTCCAGCTTTTTGGGCAGTTTTCCTTGTAGCATCATGACATTTGATATCAGAAATGAAGTTTTCATATGGGAAAGAAAGTCTGAATATATGATTTATTCAAAAGTTCTTTCACTTCTGTGTAGGGAAAATTATAGTTAGCATATAGAACAGAATAACTCATTACTATTTTTTTTTTGCTTTTATCTCCATAGAAATTTTCTTGATAATTTAATTAAGATTTGGTTCACAATATATTAAAATTGTTGAACATTAAATTTTTTTAATAAGTCAACATATTATATACTTGTGCTTCAATACTTTAAAAACTTTAATCCATTTCCCCCAAGTGGCTCAAAGCTAACTCTACTGTGACATGTTCATTTAAATGATTATATGTTAATGCAATCTAGAATATAATGTATAAGTAAAACATGCCTATGAAAAGAAAAGTGAAGTCTTACTCTTAGACTAGTGGAATGAGTTGAAGCCTGATTTCCATCTGGAGGCGTCTCATTGTGAACTCTTAATAAGCAAATGACAGCTGGCTTTTGCCATCTACGTGACATAAGAAATTACTGTGACTTCCTGGAACAGCAATATAGCTTCTGTACGATGTCTCTTTTCCTTTTTTTTTTTTTCTTTCACTTCTTATTCTTGTAAATTTTCTTTGAAACTGAGAACAAGTAAATGGCATTGCCTTGTTATTGGTCTCCATTTGTCTGCGTGTCAAAGCAGGACCTTCCAATCATTTGCATACAGGTGACAAAGTGAGGTTAGTCCTCAACTGTTTCCCTTTATTACTTTTTTTCTTTCTTAATGGGAAAAAATACAACGCAAATTCATTCAAAGGAAGTATTCAGAACAATAATGCTATGAGTTTCTTATAACTAAAACATAGTTGGAAACATTTGGTCTTTGGGTTCCGAATGTCTGAACAGGATAGGAAAAGGCCCACAAAACCATTCATTGGAGCAGGCAGCTTGGGGCTATGTTAACAAATATAGACTGTATATACTCAGGAGACTGAGTGGTTTCAAGTCAAACAGTTCTGGTTCTGAAAACAAAGAAGCTCCAAATCAAGGTGCTGGTGGACTTGGCTCCAGGTGAGAGGCCAGTTCTGCTTAACGATGGTTGCTTTCTCTGTCACTAGACTAGAGGAACAAAGGAAAAATGGTCTCTTTTCCTATGGCACCTTTAATCTCACTGTGGGCTCTACCTTCATAACTGCATCGAAACCCAGTTACTTCCCGAGGGAGCTGGGCCTTCAACACATGGAGTTTGGGAGGGACACAAGTATTTTGTTCATAACGGCTATGGCTAATCTTTTACTTAGTTACATAGAAATAGCTAATTGAAAAGTCTCCTGGTTGCTTAACACAATTATAAATTTCTGCATCTTAGCCCCTAGCTGTAAATGGAGTCTATGTTCCTTACTTTATGGTTTTATATTGCTATGTAGAGTCTCCCAAGTGTCACTTAAGACTTATGCTTGATGTAAGGCCTTTGGCTGCTGCAATATTTGGCCTGATTCCCCCCCCCCCCCCCCCCCCCCATTGCCCTTTTGATTTCCTTTTGCCAATATGGAAATGGAGGCTAAGTTACTCAAAGGCTTCCTAAAGGTCAAAAGACCAAATTAGTGGAAAGGTTGTGACTTTCATTCAAGGTCATCGGACTGAGAACTGTTTCTAAAATCACTGATAAGCTCGACAATGTCTCCTAAAGCTACTGCTTGATCAGAAGTCAGGCTAACTTACAGATACGGGATGGGGGCGTGTTGGCATGGCATGAACTCCAGAATTAACTGAAACCTGATTTCTTATCATTAAAGGGAATTATATCTTCTGTTTAGCAAAATAGTCATAAAATAAAACTTGATTTGATAGAACAAAGTATTGTTTTTACAGTGCAAGGAAATAAGGAAATAAATAATTCATCAATAGAAAGTAAGTTATATACAAGAGTCTGTGTAAAGCAGCTGTGTTTACTTAAAATACAGTATCCAATATTGGGATCAGCTGGCAGAATGCTTGACTAGCATGCACAAAGGCCTGGTGGCCATTCCAGCACCACATAAAATGAGGTTGGAAGTCCACACCCATAATCCCAGTACTCCAAAGTAGGGGAAGTAAGGTCAGACTGTCAAGGTCATATTTGTCTATTTGTGATTTCTAGGCTAGCCTAGGGTGTGTGAGACTCTATCTAAAACTTTAAAAATATGATATGAAGACATACATTCAATTGCTAATATGATTATGTGCATATCTTTACCTGTGTTTATGTATCTGCATTATAAGATTGATCTTCCATGTAGAGTTATAGGAGAAAAGTGTAATGAAAATAAGCATTGTATATTCTATACTCTGATATAAAATGGCCCATATTGACATACAAATACCACACTAATCATTTTAAAAATAAAATGAGTGAATGAGAAAAAAGAAAAAGACATACACTAAAAGTCTTCATTATCAATTTCAAGGAAAAAAATTTTAAAAGATATTTGAATAAAATATGATCTTAAAACCACCTCTGGCTAAAGCAAGCTTTGGCTTTGTAATTCTTTTCCAGTACGTTCTTTTAGAAGTTCACATCAAATAGTCATTTTGTAAATCACTTCAAATAATAATAAGTATATATATATATATATATATATATGCTTAAGATTGTTCCCAACTCTTAAAGGGAAGATATCTTTTTAAAAAAGTTCAGTATGATGCCAAAAGACACTGGGAGAAAGGCTGAAACAGGGGTAATAGTGGATGTTACTTTGAGTTTGGTAGAGGAGAAAATGAAATGTCAATAAAAAATAGGCGAGAATGTTCAGCGTCTAATTTTTTCCTCCCTAGCAATATTTTCTCCTGTCTGTGGTCTCTAGAAGACATGTACACTGGCATTTGAGTTAAAGTAATTGCTGCGATACCTTCAAAATGAAATATTCTGTTCTTGTCTTATAGAAAGAATATAAAAAAGATTTGGAAAATGAAATAAAAGGGAAAGGAATGGAACTTAGTTCAGAAGTTCTTGATATTCAGAGAGCAAAACGAGCATCTGAAATGACCAGCGAGGTGAGTGACTTCATCCAGCAGCTCTGAATGAGAGCAAGTCAGCTTCTTTCCTCACCTGACATCACTTTCCCAAGGGTTCTGTGTGGCACAGCTCATGTGTGTAGATGGTGATAAACAGCCATGTTTTAGGCTTCTCCCAGGTCACAAATTAAAGATAATTTCATCCTCACAACCTTTCGATATGCTACGGAGGAAAATGGTCACTTTAGGGCAATCTGTGTCATCAGCAAAATATTCCTATGAGATGTGACCTGATTATTTAAAAGCAAGTAGAGGGAAAACAATGAGGCAGGTGGTGTGGCCTGGTGTCCTGGCGGCAGCTGCAGCTGGGCAGCTTGCGTGTCTTGTTCTTTAAGCAGCCCACAATCTGCTTACTAAGAGTTAAACCTCCGGATGGAGTGAAAGTAGTTGCTTCTTACTTCATATGCACTTTATAAGAAGAAATGAAATATCCAGTGTCAGTCTCCCATTCCTTATATTGTCATTACTGTGGTGTCATGCAGGGGCTTTGACATCTTTATATGCACCTGGCTCCTCAGGTGTCCAACACACACCTGGCCTCAGGCACCTTGTTAGACCCTGGCTTCCTCTGCTTTGACCCCACCCACTCTGACCTAAGATCCTTACTACAGGTGCCTGACCAATATGGCCTCCAACAGCTGGTAAGAAACCCAGCCTCTGACTGAGGGGGGCCTCCTCCTCCCCCTGTATATGCTCATAGGGTATCAAGTCTCTTCTTGGTACCTTTCTATCCTTCCTCTGAGTGCCACCAGGCCTCCCCATCCAGGGGACGTGGTCAAATATGGGACACCAGAGTACGTGTGAAAGTCAGTCTCTGCTCTCCACTCAACTGTGGAGAATGTCCTGTCCATTGGCTAGATCTGGGGAGGGGAGTAGGGGGAAAGTGGGAGGGAGGGAGGAATAGGAGAATACAAGGGATGGGATAACAATTGAGATGTAATATGAACAAATTAATAAAATATTAAGAAAAAAAACAGTAAACAAACTATCAAAAATGATATATTAAAAGAAATACATGTTTGAGGGTATATGGAAGAAGCTGGAAAGGAAATGAGAGTTTCATAAAGATCATAACACTCTATACACATTTAAATATTTAGAAAGAAAGGAAAATTAAACATTATTGTTATTACAGCTAAAACTAAAGTATAAGAAAATAGAAAAAAAAAAAGAAGCTCAGCCTCAGGCCTGTCCACTCTGATTCAATTCCCAAATCAAAAGACACAGACTAGTCTACTGAATTAGAAACAGTGCCTAATTTTTTGTTTTCTACACAGAAGAAACCTCACTTTCTTGGTTAGATACTACCTTAGAATGAAAGATGGAGAAAAATATTCTAAGGAAATGGGAGCCAGGAAACAAGCAGGCACAGCTGTTCTGAACTAAGGCAAAAAAGACTTCAAGCCAAAACTAATCAGAAGAGACAAAGAAGGCTACTTCATTTTAATCCACCAAGGTACATTGATTCTAAACATGAGTCCACCAAAGCTGGCTGCACCCAAATTCACAAAGCAAACAGTATTAGGCATTAAGCCACAGATTAACTCCAATAAATAGGTGACTTCAATATATACTTTCACCAATGGACAGACTATAATCAGAGAAACATTGGAGCTAAATGGCATCATAGGCCAAATGGATCTGATACATACTTACAGAACATTCTACCCAAACACTGCATAACATACATTCCCCTCCCCACCCACTATACCACAAAGGTTTCTGTAAAACAGAGAATATATTGACCCAGAAAGGAAATTTCAACAAATTTAGGAAAATTGAAATAACCCCATTTATTCTATCTGACCACAATCAAGTAAAGCTTAATCAATAAAAACAAAAGAAATACCAGAACATATAAAAACTCATAGAGATTAAACTACTCAACTGTCAAGTATTTGAACTATTGATAAAATTAAGGAAGAAACAGAAAAGTTCTTGGAATTAGATAAAAAATGAAAATATTGCTTACTAAAATCTCTTAGGTAAAATGAAAAAACCAAAGTCCTATGGAAGTAAATGTATTGTTCTGGGCACTTACATTAAAAATGAGATGGACTTCAAAGAGATAATTTAATAATGCACTCAAAAGGTTTGGGAAAACAGAACAAACCAAACTGAAAGCAGTAGATGGAAAAAAAATAACTGAAACCAGGGCAGAAATTGAAGAAGTGGAGACAAATATGCAAACAAGCCAACACCAAGGACCAATGACACGAGGAGTACATTCTTTAAAAAGATAAACAAGATGGCCAAACCTGAGCCAAATTACCTAAAAGAAAGAGAAGATCCAAATTACTAAAATTAGAGATGATAAGGAGACATCACAACAAACTGAAGAGAGGCACACATGGCAAAAAGCATTCACCATGACCAAGGTGGCTTTATCCCAGAGATGCAAGGATGGTTTAACATTTGCAAATTGATAAATGTAATAAAACATAAAAATGGACTTAAACATGAAATACCTGATCATCTTAGTAGGTAGAGAAAAATTCTTTTGACAAAATCTAACATCCCTTCATAATAAAGACCTAGAGACAATAGGATTGAGAGAATATACCTCGACACTGTAAAGGTTGCTATATGTGTCAAAAGCATAGCATTTCTGCTAAATAGAGAAAACCTCAAAGCAATTCTACTAACATCAGGAGCAAGACAGGCCACTGTCTCCTTTCCAGTTCAATACTGCACTTGAAATTTGGCTAGAAAGATAGGATGAGAGCAGGAAATAAAGGGGATGCACATAGGTAAAGAAGTCAAAATATTCCTGTTTGCATTCTTTACAGAAATAACAAAAAAAATCTTGAAATTCATATGCAAACAGTCAAGACTGCTAGTGCCTGCGCAATCTGCTTTAAGTTGCAACAATGTGGGCAGTCTTCATTGAGGGGGTGTCTTGTTGTTTCGTGTCAGTTACGTCTGGAAAGTTTACTTTATACTTACAATGGCAGGTCCAGCTGGAAAATTGAGTGACAAGATGGCACTAGGAATAGCAACAGAGAAGGCCTTGACGAGGGTGGAGGGCAAGAGCAGAGAACGGCACTGATCCTAAACCCCACTGATGCTGGGCTGTGTTGCTGCCTCATTCCCTTCAGTGTGGGTCTCACAGGGAGCAATGCTTATCCCTATTTCACAGACAGGTGGGGATGGTAGGAATCAGCTGTAGTGTCGCTGGCTCAGTTGCTGAGTGTTCTGACCTCATTATCGGTTGTTCTTCTGATAGTATAAACCGATCTGCATCCTTTTGCCTGTCTCTTAGCCTCTAAGACAACAGCACTCCATGAACACCCTCACTCAACAATTGCCTTCTTATCAGTATAAAACCATCTCCAGCAAGAATAATAGTTCTAATCGTGTTCCCCCTTCCCCCCCACCAAACACTTAGATCTGGGTGATCACACATGGTAAGAAGTATTGCATTCTCTTGGACATTAGTCCTTTATAGTTTTCTTTCTTCATACGTATGTGGGGGGCATGGTGGGGTAGTGTGTGCATTTATGTATGTGTATTGTGTTTGCATATGTGTGAGTGTACATGTGTATGGTACGTGGCCGGAGGTTGATGTTGAGTGTCTTTTTAGACTGCTGTTCTGCTTTATTAACTGAGGGTCTCTGCTGAACAAGTGCTTACTGATTTGTCTAGACTAGTCCATATAGTTCTGGAAGATCTAAACTCTGGTCCTGATGGTTGTATGGCAAGCTCTGTTGCATATAACATTATCCACTGAGCCATCTTGCCGCAGCCCTCTCTCGGTCGCTTAATAATGCTTAGGTTTTTTGTTGTTGTTGTTGTTGTTGTTGTTTGTTTTCTTTTGTTGGTCCATGTTGTCCACAGACTGACTAAGTTGTGTGGAATGTTGCTTTAACAGAAAGAATACAAGAAGGACCTGGAGCTGGAAATTAAAGGGAAAGGAATGCAAATTGACACCGATACCCTTGAAATACAACGTGCAAAAAAAGCTGCCAAGATCGCCAGTGAGGTGAGTGGGGAGGGTCACACAGACCTCCAAACCCCTATCTTTGTAGTCAGTGAGTCATATGAGCAGCTGGATCAGTGCGTGGAAGCTCGCAGAGCTCTGTGGGCCTGTTTGACAGCTTGGAATGGAACTCATTTCAAGTCATGATGTTTATTTGGAAATTTATAGTTCCTACTTTGCTCATAGCCTTTAAACACATCAAAGGAAGCTTGGAAAAAGGCATTCTAATAGAGTACACACATGCACTCATGCACAGACACATGCCCTGGCACATTTTATTACTATAAAACAACACATTTGATGTTAATCTAGGGTATGATAAATTCTTTTATAGTCTATTTTCTATAGGATAGCTCAGACTCTGCTTGGCATATTTGTGTTTCCAACATTTTGAGGAAAACATACAAATATTGTGATTTTAATGTGAGTATAATCTTTGTTTCTGTGTGATTGTGTGTTTAGAAGACATCCTTTGTTGACTTTATGTCTGTGCTTGAGATTTCTAGAATCAGCTCTTGGGATAAGATACGATATGTCTTGAATGGCATGTTCGTTTGTTCATTCATTCATGCATTCATTCATTCACTCAAACTGCATTTAAGGTTTACTTAAGTCTCTGTATATATAAGATCATGTTTGATCTTGCGAACTATGACAGAAACTTAGGTGGACATGTTTGAGTCATTCTACAATGTCAGCATATATTGAATTATAAATTCATAAGGTTGAGCAGTTTCAATGACAACAATTTGTAATAAAATCCACCCATCTTGATAGCTTGGACAAGGTGAATGAAAGTCCTTTATTCAAATGTTAATTCCTGCTAACTTTCATACACCACACACACACACACGGTATATGTGTGCATGTGTATTTGTGTATATATGTATACATACATGTATATATAGGTAAAATTATATATATATCAGAATGAATACAAGTAATATCAGACTACAGCAGAGTTCAAAGTTCAAAAGGTTTTAGAAGTGGACTAAGAGTCTGTGTAGATGAAAAATGAACCAGATCAGTGTAGAGAGGCAGCTGCTGGTGAAACTGCTGGTAGAGTTGAAGTGAGATTTGAGAGCAAAGCTACAGAAATCAGAGGGGTAAAAGGCGAAACTGGGTCAGGAGTGCAAAAAGGGTCAGGAGCAGGAAACAGCTGGTCCAGTTCAGGTCCAGATGTGGTTAACAGGTAGATGAAGAAGCAGTTGGGTAACTGTGTCAAGCAGTCAGGAACTGAGCTATTGCAGGGAGTCCTTGATCACTGACACATACCAGGTATGAAATTATGAATTGGTTGGGTCTATTTCCCCACAGTGTTAGTTATCTATCACTTATCAAGTCCAGGTGAGAGCATGACAGCTTTGCTCAAACTGGTGTGTCCATTACTTCTTGACTTTAACTGGTATAATTTTAACACACACACACACACACACACACACACACACACACACACACGCCACTAGTAGACTGACTCCCTTTCTAGTCTCTGGAATAAGTCATTGTTCAGTGTGTGCTGGATGAGTGATACCTCATAGAGGGTGTGGTTTTGAGGTCCACCGAGGGGCCACAGTCAGAACATACTCAGCAACTTCTTATAGAATGGGACATCTGAGGATGAGCCAGAGCCCCAAAAGCCAGTTTTATAAAATATGGAGTTGCTTAGAGTAGGGCACAGCATGATTTCAACAGTTACAATAAATTCCTAGCCTGAATTCTGTTTCAATTCTTGACCTATAAGGTGCATCTTTTTTGTTTGGTTGGTTTTTTTTGCCACAACAGCTATACTTTTATGAACTTTTAAAATGCTGAGCCAGAAGCTGCATCCACTATTAGCTCACTTTAACAGATTAGAGTGTATTGCAACAGGGTGGGAATCCAGGACTAGAAAAAGGAGAAAGGGAGCTTTCGAAATTATTATCATTGGAATGACTGGTCAAGCCAATTGAAAACATCCTTCTAGAGCAAGGAATATGGAATGAGTGGAAACTTAGAATTTCATCCATCTGCCTAGTAGTAGGCTTAAATATTTAATTACTCATATTTGTACACTGGCTAAGGTTTAAAAAATATATACTAGGATAATAGTATGAATTTAGTTAGTGACAACTGAGGGGACAATAGGCTTAAGGAGTCAGCTATGTTCTACATGACCCAGGGAGAGTGTGGAGATGCTATCATCTTTGTGCTCTAGCTAACTAATTTGCATATGTAATCTTAGTTACTGTTGGTCCATCTTGTCAAATTGACAGGCTCTTAAATCCTTTGCAAGTTAATTTTGAGGTTTTGCTATTGATTTTTAATATACAAAGCAGAGTTTAAAAATAATGTCAATCTGATGTGTTGTTATGTCAGTGTCCTCCAATAGTTAAACTTGTACCATTTCTGCGGCTTAACTGTGTGACTTTCTATAGCCAACAATATATCAGCAAACTGGACAAAGGCTCTCCTGATACATGTGTTTCCTGGGAATGAAGCACATGTGTTTTCTTTGAATTAAGCTATTATCATGTGCTTTTTGTTTGTTTGTTTGTTTGTTTTTTGAGACAGGGTTTCTCTGTGTAGCCTTGGTTGTCCTGGACTCGCTTCATAGACCAGGCTGGCCTCGAACTCACAGCGATCCACCTCCCTCTGCCTCCCAAGTGCTAGGATTAAAGGCGTGAGCCACCACCGTCCGGCTTCATGTGCTGTTTTAAACCCTCCAAGTCTGCAGGTGTTTTGTTCATATGGTGATGAAGTTGTCTAATGACACCATTTTCAGAATGAACCCTGTCATTCTGAAAGGTTGTATGGCTCAGTTTCCCTTCTTGACCTAGTTCCCAGACAGGGTGTGTCTGTGGTCATTTATATCCAGGAAGAAAAGGAAAGGTTCTACTGATATCTCCATGATAAAGGAAGTGCACCCATCCCTGAACTTACCACATAGACCCAAGGATGGGGTAGAATGGTTTGCTTAAGCCCCCAAAGGATCCAGACACTTAGGCCAATATTATATAAACCCAGTAGTTGAGAATGGAAATGTAGCAAGTTGCAATAATTGAGAATAGCACAGTCTTATAGTCACAGTATTGATCACCAACCAAACTATATAGTCACCAGTAAATTTTCAAGTTTATCATTGGAATACAAAAATTTCCCCAATCTAGTTCTGTACTTTTCCTTAGGGCAGCTTAGTAGACAAAACCCCCTGGTTATGTATACATGTGTTACTGTACATCAGACTTCTGTCTTGTTATATATAAATAAAAGAATAAGGTCTAATTCAACTTTAGAATGGGGTAGTCCTGGTGTCAGAATGACACCATGTTTTCTCGGCACCATTTTGAAATGGTTGCAGAGCACTGTGTATTTCATTTTCTACAGAAAGACTATAAACGAGATCTGGAGACGGAAATTAAAGGGAAAGGAATGCAGGTCAGCACAGACACCCTGGATGTTCAGAGAGCTAAAAGGGCATCCGAGATGGCCAGCCAGGTAAGGCTGGTGTGAGAGCCAAGGCTCGGACGCGAGTGCAAATGCCCCTTTGCTGTTAAAGCAGTGCATACTGAGGTTATTTTCTGTTCTTTTAGAAGCAATATAAGAAAGACTTGGAGAATGAAATTAAGGGAAGAGGAATGCAAGTGAATATGGATATCCCAGACATGCTTCGAGCCAAGAGAGCATCTGAGATCTACAGCCAGGTTGGTAGAGGATGATGATACTTGGCAGTAATGTACTAATGTACTCTAATCCTGTCACTATGTGCTTCTAGAGGGTGTTTTACCTTCCATCTTCTGAAGAAATTGCCTTCGAAGTTAGTACAGTTTTATAAAGACCCCCCTCGACGAAACTTGACTTGCATGTCTAATTAGGACAGTAGCTATAGATCCATTTAGTAGCCATTAGGAAGTGCCAAAGTCCCTCATGGGTTCCCCTCTTTTGAGGCCAAGAACATTTTGACCTTATTTTTATTTTTAAATCCACTGCATACTTGCATTGTATACTTGTTCATAGGACAGAAAAATAAATATAAAAATCCTTTATTTTTATTTCACAAGGAATAACATTTTAAATAGCTCTCAATGAAACAAAGTAGCTAAAACTGAGACGATCTAAGATTCATGGTAAAACTTATTGCCAAATAAATATACCTGTCATGTATTCTCCAAAAATTTTAAAAACTGGGTGTGAATAAGGGTGCTTGTATTCTCAGAAGGATGGATATTACATGTTTTCTCACATATGAAGAATCTGGATTTAAACACACACACACACACACACACACACACACACACGAACTGAAGGGGAAGCCGTGTATAGAAGAAAGAACTGAATAAAAGAGGAAGAAGAACCCAGTGGGCAATAATGATGAATGAAAGATATATACTGCTTCTTTTGAAAAACATAAATATGAGAAAGATAATATCTCAAGAGAAAATATTTATAGAGGAACAAGATGACTTATGAAATCTGATTTGGATGAAAACATATATGATTTAATCATATCTTTGCTATAAAGTTACCTGAAAAGTACATCCTGGTGGAAAAAGTAACAGAGGAGAGTGAAAAACATGAAATCGTTCTAGAAGCAGGGAGTGAAATCTGACTAGTAGAATGTATGATGAAAGTAATTTCAACCCAAATTGGGCACGTTTGTTCAAATTCTGGCTAAGGCAAAGCAGTGTTGGTATGAGTTGGTTTGTGGTGGGAGTGTCAAGGTGGTGGAGTGGGAACATGGAGGGATCTGTTCGCTCCTCAGCTGCCTAAGACTGTGCAGCAGTTAGAATGGTCTTAAAGGTCATTAAAGGGCCCCCGTTCTTCATGCTGCATGGAGACAGTGAACTTGGAGGCACTGGCTGTGTCTACATAAATTGAGTGCAAGTCTTTTTTTTTTTATTTATTTTTAAAATTAATTTATTCTTGTTACATCTCAATGGTTATCCCATCCCTTGTATCCGTCCATTCTTTTCTCCCTCCCATTTTCCCCTTATTCCCCTCCCCTATGACTGTTTGAGTGCAAGTCTTAAGGAAGTCCATGAAACACACAAATGGAAACACTAGTCAGCAGTGAAACGCAGCTGCCTTTGCGCCCTTCCTCACTGCTTGATAAGTGAGTGTGTGCTTCACAGTTACCTGCACTATCTAGAGCGCCCGAGTCGAGTCTCACTTCCCATGCTCACTGGTTGGTGCGTCAGTTTCCCCATTGGATAATGATATCTGTTTGTGGAATTGACTGAATAAGTAAATGTGTTGGGTATTTAATATGATGTCATTTATATCATAACATAAACCCAGGTTTCATTAAAGGAGCTGTTGTAGCTTACTTACTGGAGAGGAACTTGAGATGTTTAATAATCTTAACTACAAGGACACAGAGGGCTCAGGAACCCCACAAGAAGACCATCAGGGCTGGCAGATCTGGACCCAGGGGGACCTGCACAAACTGCTGTACCAACCAAGGACAATGAATGCAGTAAACCTAGACCCGCTATTCAGATCTAGCCAATGGACAGCTCATTCTCCATGGTTGTGGGGAGAGCAGGGACTGCCTCTGACATGGACTCTGGTGCCCTCTATTTGACCACTTCCCCTTGGTGGGGAGGCCTGGTGGCACTTAGAGGAAGGGGAAGCAGGCTATCCAAATGAGACCTGATAGGCTGTGGTCATATGGTGGGAGAGGAGATCCACTTCTGTCACAGGCCTAGGGGAGGGGAATAGGATGAAAAAGGTAAGGGAGAAAGGGAAGACACAAGTGAAGGGATAACAATCGGGATGTAATTTGAATAAATTATTTTTAAAAATTAAAAATAAATAAATACATTCAACTAAATGTTTAAAAAAAGTAGCATGTTTTCCTTAGTCACTGATTTCTACCAAAAGTAGGAAACAAAGCAGCAATCTAGAAGCTTACAATAAGGTAGAGAGTTGTGCCAACGCAAAAGTGCTGGAGACACTGGGGCAGTCTGAGTTTGTTCACACATAGAAGAGTTGGTCCCTAGTTTAGGAAAGACATAGAAGCTCATCTCCCTGAGGTGTCTGAATGGACTGGAGTGAGTATGATGGCCTGCACAGAAGCAGGGCTGCTGCGACAGACTGTTTACTAACACCCTTGATTTTAGTGCCTGTGTCACCAGCTGGGTTGAATCTTGAATTAGGAGTCATAGCCATGTGGTATGGTAAGGCTGTAGGTGGCACTGTATCCTCTTCTCCTCCCACCGCACAGAGCTTTCAATTTGGGATAATTTTGTATTTCCAGAGGAAGTATAAAGATGAAGCTGAGAAAATGCTTTCCAGCTACTCTACGGTGGCGGATACTCCCGAAATCCAGAGAATCAAGATGACTCAACAGAACATTAGCAACGTGAGTAGCTGTAGCATGCAAAGCTTGGGGCTAGGCGCACTTTGGGTTTCATGGGGAATTTGGAAAGTTTGCTTATATACAATAAGTTATAGTGGGGAGGAGATGTAGGTCTAAACATAAAAGTCATTTGCTCTTCATACACCCTTTATGCACACATTCTGAGTGAATTCCATTATTGTTTTTAGTACACTTGGGCTATGACTTAAATACACCACAGCAGTCAGGTCAGTTGGCAGAAAGTCTAAATTTCAGATATTTTGGTTAGAGATGCTCAATTTGTATTCCCCCCCCCCCACACACAGTTTAAATTAATGGTTTATGTGCTTGCTTGCTTATTTATTTGTTTGTTTGCTTGTTTATATTTTTATTTATTTATTTGTTGTGGTTCTGGGGATTATATCCAGGTTCTTGTTCATGCTAACCAATGCTCTGTCATTGAAATATATCCCAACAACCCCCACTTCTAAAATATTATATTTGGTAAGAGTGTCTTTTCCTTCATTGCCTGAACTTTTTCCTATATAATTTTCATTTTTCCATCAGATGAGTTTATTTCTTCAAGATAAAAATAATTAATTCTCATAATTAATTAGTTAATTAATTTATTTATTTTATGACAGAGTTTCTCTGTGTAGCCTTGGCTGTCCTGGACTTGCTTTGTAGACCAGGTTGGCCTTGAGCTTACAGAAAGCCGCCTGCCTCTGCTTCCCTTTCTCATAAATTCTGACTGTTAGAATTGTTTCAAAATTTCAAATCCAATTTTTGTATTAGGTACAAATGACAAGTGTTGACTTGATTTTAGCTCAAGAGGAGTCTCAATCTTCCACACAGATTTTACTGTGAAGATGAAAGCGGTTTTCACTTCATTTGTACAGATGGCATACATCCAGACTTACAAGTTCAAAACCAACTCATCAATCCTGTTTTTATATTGAAGAACAGGAGTTGCCTGTCTACTGTTAAGAAAGTAGGCTTCTGCTAATTGATGTGTCCATAAACTTGAGTTTTTTTTTTGATGAAATTATCAAATGGACCATACAGTCAAATATTATAATATAGAATTGTCTCAGCCATTTAGTACTTAAACACATATCTAATCAAAGGGAATAATAAAGCAAATGCCATTAAGTTGGAGGGCTTTGGAAATGCTTTCCGCTTCCTAATTAATTGGCTGACTCACTCTCAGGACAGACAGCTGTCTGGTAAGGCTAGGATCTCCCTGAGACAGGCCAGGCTGTGCCACAAGATGGCAGTTCTCACTGGAAGGGTTGGGGCGAGGGTTGATCCCCAATTTTCATCTCTTTCAGCTTATGTCTTACATCATCCCCACCCCTGGGGCTCACTGGATTAGCTAGTGTCTGTAGGGGAATCACTCTGTTCTCATGTGACTTTCTGTGTTTTTGCAGCATACTTTTGTTTTTCTTTGTGTTTGGAAGGAGTAGATGTCAGGGGTGGAGAGAAAGGGCAAGGTAAGAAAAATAACGGATTCAAGGCTGATACTGGTGATACAGTTAGTGTTTTCCTAGGAGACAGGGAGGGACTTTTGTCTTTGGAAGATTAGCAGCGTGTGAAGCCTCCATTTTGGGGGATTAGATGCTAACTGCTGAGTGCTTTGGTTTTTGTCAAAAAACAAAACAAACAAACAACAGCAACAAAAACCGCATGTGCCATAGATCTATATTTGAAGCAGGAAACTATAGATAGCCATTTACATTCTTAAGGCAAATAATCTGCCCCCAGCTAAGGTACTCACTGTGCCCAGAACAAGGATTACCTGGGCTAAGAGGTTATGAGATCTAAAACCAAAGACAGCATTTATTATCGTAATGGACTATCTCATTGCTTCATGTAATATTGCTACTCGTAAATGAGACCAGTATTCACACTACTGGAAAACCCGAGAAATAGCCTTGCTTTTGTAACAGGCAGATCTATTGAATTGTAATTAGCGTACAGTTCTCATTTTCCTTTCCTCACTATGAAGGTGTCCTACAAGGAAGACGTGGGAGCCGGCACCGCCGTCAGGAACACTCCGGAGATGGAACGAGTGAAGAAAACCCAGCACAATATTAGTTCCGTAAGTTCTCCCCGGCATTAATTATCCTTCCTCAGGCAGACAGGGCCTTCACGGGTGTTTTCAGTTCTTTTCTCAGTAGGATGCCTTTTATCTTCTTCGCTTTCTTCAAAAATGATGTCATTGGCCATCAAAGGTCCACCTTCCAGAGTGAAACCTGCAGCTTTGTTCCCCTCAAACCTGAAGCTCCATTTCATTTCATGTAGAGCAGAGTAAAGACAACCCGGGCCATTTTAATAAAATCCAGGATTACATTTCATCTTTTGGAACAGAATTTTGGCTGTGTTATATTTTACATGGAAAGGGTTTGTTGAATATTGCCCCACCTCTTGGAGCAGAGGAATTTTACCTCAAGAAAAATGATCAAAGGGCTTAGTACGCTTATTTGGTAGCTGAAGTGAAGGCATAGATTTGTTTTTTAATGTAGCACCAAGTCACTTTCGTCCTGTGTCAATCATATTTCTGAGCCTTTCCCAGACATAGCTCTGTGCACATATTTCTGTTTTCTGGCTGTATTTTCATTCTACTTTACTAAAAAAAAAACCCTCAAACAAACAAACAAAAAACTATATCAGTTGAGTATAAATTGTAAAAAGATCTTACCCTGCGGTGCTTCTGCCAGTGGGAAATGATAGGAGAGGTATTTAATGCTGTAGGAAAAATGTCTCCCATTTACTGGTTGACATGAACAGCAAATAATTCTTGTCTTTCCAGGAGTGGGATTGATCTACGTATTTTCTTGTTGTGGGCAGGACAATGATTCTTTCCTCAACATTTCTTCCCTGACCCATCTCTTCACCTCTAGTCTTGGAGACACAACCTTCCTGAACTTTCCTTTAAGCCAACCAAATAAAACTGCTTTCTGGACATGCATCAGTGCTAACTCAGAGCTAGGTGGTGTCCGGAGCATGTGGCCAGGTGGTGGTGTCTGTTGGAATTCCAGGAGAGGCAAGGCGATGAATACTTTAACATGCAGTTATAAAAATTGCACAGAATGCCAGTGTAGTCAAATCCCTGCACCACAACAAAAGCCCTGTCCTGAGGACAGCATCTAGAGAGATAACCTGGTGGCTAAGGCCTGGATGGGAGTAAATGGCATTTTGTTCTGTTTTATGGGAGTTAGAATCAGGTGGCAGTTGAATCTGACAGAGAAGATAGTTTGGGAAAAAAGTGTAAAATGTTACTATGCAATGATAGTGTTTCAAATGCACCTATTAATGTAATCAGCTAGATCATGTATACTGTGTAGTCATTCTCCTACAGGGAATGACTGTGCTTTTTTTTTTTGTTTCTTTTTTCTTTTTTCTTTTTCAGTTTTTCGAGACAGGATTTCTCTGTGTAGCCTTGGCTGTCCTGGACTCAATTTGTAGACCAGGCTGGCCTCAAATTTACGTCAATCTGCCTGCCTCTGCCTCCCTGAGTGCTGAAATTAAAGACATGAGCCAACATGGTTGGCTTGAGTCTTGAAAAGTTAAAACTTTTGTCTCTAATAGCCTTGGGCTTTTCACCCTAACAAAACATATAAAACAACACAGTTTATCAACTTTGTTTCCCTCAGTCTTTTCTAGCAAGCGATAACTGTGCAGTTCTATATTTCTGAGTTGGGCCATAACCCCCTGCTTAATATTCAAATGGAGACTTGGCCTTTCAAGATTAGCCTGATCTGTCAAACCAAGAGGCCGTTCACTAACATTTAAACACGCCGACATTTTCCACCTCCGAGGACAAGCTTTTTTGCTATTAGCTTTCTGTGCTAAGACCTGTTTTTTGAATTTCATTAGAGAAATCTGTCTCAGTGAACTCTACCATTAACTATTTCAGGTCTGGGTTGATGCTGGCATCTTTCCTCATGTTCAATCCACAGACACTAAAACAGATGCTGTCTGAGGGAGTAGTGCTTCACGCCAGCCTATACTTGAGCTTTGATGATTTGAAGCATTACTGGGTGATTTCTATCACCTATTTGGTGTCCATTTAAGTCTTGTCTAAATTTCTGTGTGCACTTCCGCTTCTTACGGGTGTACTGCTAGGTTTGACTCCAGCTCTGGACTTCATATATTATATACTCTTCACAGACTGTCACCTATGGGATTTCCTCTGCTATAAAGCAGAGCTCATAGTATTAAAGAGGTATTGCCTTTAAAGCACATGACAAATTGATGAATAGGAGAATCAGGGCAAGATTCTTCCATTGGAGTGATGTCTGGGTTTACGTTCACTAGGAATTGTAGTTTCTCCCTATCAGCAATGCTGGTCCACAAATCTTTTGTTCAAGCTCTAATGTGAAAGAATATTTCTACCAATAATGATTAAATGAAATGCTCCCCTCTGTAACTCTATCATTTCAGTCCTGAGAACTTGCCTAAACTCTCACAGGTAACAGTACAAAGACTGCTGCTCCTGAGGGAGAGGGCACACCAGCAGAACGCCAACCCTTGCTGCTTATTTTGCAGGCTTCTCAAATTTTTCATTTCATGCTCATTCATAAGAGCGTGCACTTCAAGAGCGAGGCCTGTGCAAGGCCCTAAGGCTGAATTTCAACTCTGAAAACTCACTGACTATTGCTGTAGTTTCTTGCAAAAGGATTTTCTCTCCCACCTTTACTGCAGCTGTCAGAAACTCTCAACAGATATGCCATCCCTGGCCTCTGTGTTTGTTGCTCCTTGGTGTTTGGAGATGTTGTAGAATTGTTGGATTATGCAGTCATCTTCCTTCTCTGCCCCCAGCTAATAAAGAAGATCTCTATGCAGTAGGTGAGGACACCATCTGTAGTGTTAGGTCAGGAGTCAGGGCCTTCTAACCTTAGAACTTGGTAAGGAAGGATGTGGAGACCCTGTGAGGAAGGTTAGTAGAGACTGCATCCCACTGAAGAGCAGGCCTAAGATTTTTGTGACATTTGTTCTCTATGCTGTGAGTGACAGCAAGAGTTTCTTTTACACTTAATGTGACTTCTTATTAAAATGACAATGAGAATAAGTCATTTTAAACTTAAGATGATAATTTAGTAAACACCACTTTAATGTCAGGACCTGGTGAACTCACAGATGGCTAATTCCTTATTGCTGATGAAATAAAAAAAATCAGGAAGTCATCAATAAATTATATAGTGTAAAATCAGTGAAAGGAACATTCAACATGGAAAAGTTTTGCGGACTAGTGTCTGTCTCAAGAAGATGAAGTCTGGAAGAAGTGGACACAAAGTCCCACCAGTACCCAACAAGCTATTTCTGATTGATGCCTGCTGAAAAAGAAAATCAGCTTCGTCTAATGAAGTATCAGCCACACTCCAGGGCAGACTCTGTTACTGCAAGCAGTTGTCCAATTCAAGATGGACTCCATGTTGTTGCTTTGTGTGTGTCTATTTGTTTTGATAGCTTTAGTCTTTTTTTGTCTTTCTTTTCTTTTCTTTCTTTTTCTTTTGGAGAGAAATAAAGCTGGTTATGTAGGAAGGTGGGGAATATTTGGGAGGCATTGGGGGAGGAGAAGAATATGACCAAAATATACTGTATGAAAATAATTAAATAAATATTTAAAAAATGATATTTGTATCCTGGGAGGAAAGGTAAAGTGTGAATGGTCTGTGCCATATGATAATTTCCTTTAGTACATTCCAGTGGTACACATTTATTTTCCATGATTCAAAACTTTATTATGCTTTGTTCTCCAGTTCCAGTACAAAGAACAAAACTACAAGGCCACTCCAGTAACCATGACCCCAGAGATGGAGAGAGTGAGGAGGAACCAGGAGCAGCTGAGTGCGGCAAGTCATTCTGCTCTCTTTGATATTTTATCTAACGTGAAGTATTTTCATTAAAAAAAAAAAAAAATACTCTCTGTGAATCAGTGACTCCTCTACGCCTTTGGGTGTTCTTTCCCACATCTGCCCACTGAAGGAAGTTTGCGTCATGTTTTCTTACGCAAAAGGTCTTCATTAAGCACCCAGGACACAGGGATCCATAAGAGCCACATCTTTTCCTTGTGAACCTTTCTGTTAGGACTAAATCTCTAAAATTACATCTAGGTAAGGAGCTGGGAAGTAGAGTGGCGTATGCATTGGAAGGGAAAACAATATTGGAGATAGGGTAGGGGAAGCCTTGCTTGCCTGTCCTTTAGGATGCAGAACCAAGGTGAGCACCATACAATGAAATGGAAGTCATCGGCCAGTCTGTTAACTGTGATGAGAGCTGTTAGTTGACAATGGAGAGGGAACTCTGCTCTGAGCTAGCCCCTCTCTTAATATATATGTCAACATCTGGGCTCAGCATTATTCATTTCTTTGACCTATGGATGTGGAAAACTGAATTTTGAGGACTCAGAGATCATGGCAAGGAGCCATGGCAAGTCAGGGCAAAGCTGGGACTTGAACTCAGGACCCCTGGAATTTAGAACTCTCCTTAGGCTAATTCCAAGTAGCTACCTTTTACCCTTTTTCACAACCCTTTTATGGAATGTCCCTCAATAGTTAGAATAGCCTCTTTCTTGCAAGACTGGCATTTTGGAAGACCTGAAAACTTAAGAGTAAGTAATCCCAGGTGGAGGAGGAAAATCAAGGTCAATTAAAGGAGGAGCCTCGAGGCCAGAAGCAAGCTCAAGCACCTTGCCAGCCTGCCACATGGACTTGGTTCCAATTTATTGCCATGGCATCATTATGGGGTTTCTTTTTTAAGGGTGCTCCCTTATTTCCATTGTTTTTATTTGTAGAGTTTGCAATTAGTCTTGACGTGGAACAGCTCACTTATTGAGGATCCCCTCACTCCTACTGTTTTTTTTAGTTTTTCCAAGACAGGGTTTCTCTGTGCAGCTCTGCCTGTCCTACAACTTGCTCTGTAGACCAGGCTGGACTTTAACCCACAGAATTGCCTGCCTCTGCCTGTCAAGTTCCGGGATTAAAGGAGTGTGCCAGCACCCAACTGCAGAGCCCCTGTAAGCAGCTTAATCAACACTTCTTGATCAGTTGAGTTCAGTTAACAGGAGGCCACTGTGAAAGTCCATGTGTGAGAAGTAATGCATATAACTTCAGTTTTACAGCACAAGAAGAGATAGAGCAGTGATATTTGTGCACTATAAATTTATTTATTACCACTAAGTTGTGCATTTAAAATTATTAAGATGATGGATTTTATGCCATGTGTATTGTAGCACAATAAAATATTTTAAATAAAGGAAAATTATTATTTAAAAAAATCAAGAATGGGTTTAAGCTTCAGCCTTTCTTGTAGTCATTTAGAGCCCTTTACAGTATTTATTAAAATTCCTATATATCCTCTGTAGGTCAAATACAAAGGAGAGCTAAAACAAGCAACCTCCATTTCGGATTTGCTGGAGCTGAAGAGAGTAAAAGAAAACCAGAAGAATATCAGCAATGTGTGAACATCTTAGTATTTATCATCTGTACTTAATGATAGCAAACATTTCAATATGCAGATAAGAGGATTATAGCAGAGCAGTGGTTCTCAACCTGTTCGTACAACTCCCACAAAAGTTGCATATCCTGCATATCAGATGTTTACACTACAGCTTATAACAGTAGCAAAATGAGTTTTGGAGTAGTAGCGAAATAATGTATGGTTGGGGGGCCACCACATGAGAAACTGTATTAAAGGGTTGCTGCACTAGGAGGGTTGAGAACCACTTTCTTGGCGAGTTTCCCTATCTGAGCTGATAGCCTGAGCTGAGAAGCAGTTACTTCAGAGGACAGTGTCAGGGTGGTAGGTGCTGCAGGGCTCGCAGTGTGCTCTGTGATGACTGCCCTCCAATTGGTGCTGTGTCCTGCCCATCTTGTCTTTGTGTTGATGATTGCTGTGGCTCCCTTAGGGAGGCAGGTAGTTCTTGGCATCTTGGTCCAGCTGTCTTGCTGTTTCCTACCTGCCGGAGTTCTTGTTTTTCATGCCTCTCTGGGCCCTTTCTCTCATTCTTGATGATTATTCCTTTGCTTCTGGGGGGAAATGGTGAAGTCTGTGTGGTTGACTAAATATATCGTGTGAAATGGACCCGTTAATGGGCACTTGGCCCAAGACAGCATTTTTAAAATTAATTTATTCATATCACATCTCAATTGTTATCCTATCCCTTGTATCCTCCCATTCCTCCCTCCCTCCCACTTTCCCCCTACTCCCCTCCCCTATGTCTGTGACTGAGGGTGACCTCCTCCCCCTCTATATGCTCATAGGGTATCAAGTCTCTTCTTGGTAGCCTGCTATCCTTCCTCTGAGTGCCATCGGGCCTCCCCATCAAGGGAACATGGTTGAATATGGGGCACCAGAGTTTGTGTGAAAGTCAGTCCCCACTCTCCACTCAACAATGGCCAAGGCAGCATTTTTAATTAGACTTATGGACCACTCTAGATTCCTCTGTGTATATATCCCACCTACAGAGCATCCTCTTAGGAATGCATTAGCATACAGAATGGGTTGCCTGGAAGAGGAAAGCCAGAACTCTATTATCTTCAAACAAATCGTTTATTCTTCCAGCTCATAAAGCCACTGGGCCAGTTTATGAACCAAAGGCATGTTAGCATGAGATACGATTCCTAACAAGTGTCTCTCTATCTTTTAGAGGAGGAGCATTCTTTCCTTCCCAGACAGACCTGATGGGACTCTGTTACTTTAAGAGAGTATATGTCAGGGAGAAGGAAGACTGGAATGGAGGGAAGCATGCTGTCTTTACATGGCTTGCCATGGTCACCTGCTGAAATAAATACTGCCGTGGCCCTGTTGTAGTTAATTTCTGAGAAAACACAGCTATGTAATACCACACTATTCAAAGACGCCTGGTAATATCCACCAAGCGTTTCTTCTCATGCCCATGTGTGCTTACAGGCTCACTCCAGGCTTACTGGAGATATATTTGAGCCTATCCACAGCGGTTGGGAAGAGGTACACTGCTATGCCAAAATGAAATCGATGCTTAAAGTTGAAAGCATTTTAAGTCTCCTCTTCCTCCTTCTCCACGCTTTCTCCTTTGTTTTAATGAGTTTCTCTTCCTTGGCTGGCCCTTTAAAATTAAATATGATTTGATTCTTTTTGTTGTTGTTGTTACTTCTGAAGTGATTCACAATCCTCTATCTTCTTCTCTGAAATGGTAGGTTTATTATAAAGGTCAACTGGGAAGGGCTACGGCCTTAAGTGTAACTCCTGAAATGGAACGAGTAAAGAAGAATCAAGAAAATATTAGCTCGGCAAGTGGCTTTAATTCATTTTGGACCATTGCAATGGATGTATCCTTTATAATTTACTTGCATTGCTTATTGCCTTAAGAATAAAGTTTATTTCCAATGAATGCATATGCTATCTCAGATGAATCCCAAAAGCCCTCACCATGTGCATTATTATTAATGTGCAGTCCCTCATTAATATCAGATATGACTGATATAATTACATGTATAGTTCATTTAAACAATGACTCATGTTATTTTAACCAGTATCTTTGAAACTATGTCTTTGATGCATATGTTTTTAAAAATTGTCATTTTACTGATGTACTTCACCGAACATGAGTTAGTAAATGCTTTCTGCAGAGATGAAGTTAAAAATGAGTAATTCAAAATAAGAATAGAAAAGATAAACCATTTAGTGCATTTAATATAGGATTCAGCTAGTCAAGGAAGCTGTCCATGGTTGGTCCCAGCATCCACTGCAGGACTCACTCAGATGCCTGCAGATCTGCGTGTCACGCCCTGCTCACAGCACACCTGCAGGACCTCTGGACCTCAGGCTTAGCATTTGAGATTTGGATTCATAATTGACAGGTCTCTCACCACATTCCTACCCAGAGATATTGGGTGTGTTCAGCATCAATTGTCTTTAAGGTATAGCTGCTCAGAAAAAAACATAGATTTGTCCTGGTTCTCCCTCATTCTCTATGGAGGGAAAAAATAAAGGAAATCAGTTGTGTTTCCCTCAACACTCTTACAGAAGAAAAGTACTCAGGAACAGTGCATTCAGGTTCTGTCTCACGTTTAATTTGACTATTTAAATGTGTTAAGCGGTTTCATGGCGGGTATTCACATGCCATGTTGATTGGCATGTTTCCTGTTGATAGACTTAAGTAATTTTATGCATTAACTTCTAAGGGAAAGCATCAAGAGTGTCATTTCAGGTGACGATTGTGGAACAAAATGTCATCCACCGAAGGCAAAGTTACCTGGGAAATAATTCTGAGTAAAGCTTTAAAAAGTGATGCAATCTTTAGATTATAATTATCCAATTATTTGGATGCCTCCTGTCTTTCTTACAGGTGAAATACACTCAGGACCACAAACAAATGAGAGGTAGACCATGTCTGATCTTAGATACCCCTGCTTTGAGACATGTTAAAGAAGCACAAAATCATGTTTCCATGGTAGGATGTGACAGATCACTGCCTCCATGACTAAAACATACTAAGGAATGACAAGACCTGTGTTTGAATGCCTTTAGTTCACTATTAATCTGGACAGCTAACAACGCATGGGCATGTGAATGAGCCCTTGGGGGACACCGGGCTCCAGTTCCACTGAAATGTAATGAAAATATTTATTCTAATAAAATAACTTCCCCTCAATGACTTTTGGTGTGTTTTTATTTCTAACTTGACTACTGCAAATATATTTTGTGAGTGTTATTTGCCTATATTTTGTTTTTTTTACTTAATTTTAAGACACATTTTGGTATATTTGTGCATTATAAAAATATTTTTAGTGTGTTTCAAAAACAGTTTCATGTTGTAATTTTTTTAATCATGATGTTCACCCACTTAAGGTGTTTTGTTCAATCTGTATAGTTTCAGAGTGGTACAATTATTGCCCTCTTTGAATTTCAGAACACGAAAAGAATGTATGTTTTATAATATACACAGCTTTTCTGTAACTATATATAAAATTTTATAGAACTCTCTTAATCTAATTTTAAACAGCACTTGAAGAATTATGCTTGTCACTATTGAAGATGAAAAGATAGGAAATCACTCTGTAGTCAAATTTTGTGTTTTAGGAAGTAACTGATGTTTTAATGTAATTGTCTTTCATATCCTACTGATATAAAGGTTTATATACCATTTAAAGGAGATACTATTTATAGTGTTTAAAAATATGAAATTATTAGCACTTGATTTCTGACATTATTTTTGGACTAGTTGGGGAAATATATTATATCATACTATATTTATTATATGTAATAATCCAGATGCACTTTATGTGACCTATCATTTTATAAAAGCTTTGTGAGACCATCACTTGCATTAATAATAGTTTTTCTTTTTCAGGTAAAATATCATGAAGATTTTGAGAAAACAAAGGGAAGGGGCTTCACTCCTGTTGTGGATGACCCTGTGATGGAGCGGGTGAGGAAGAACACCCAGGTCGTGAGTGATGCTGCCTACAAGGGTGTCCAGCCTCATGTTGTGGAGATGGATCGAAGACCGGGGATCATTGTTGGTGAGCCTGTGCTCTTCTCTTGGGTGTGCATAGTCAGAGGACCGAGCCCGAGCTAGAACTAGCTTCCGTGCTCATCTGACCTCACAGGTTTGATGTAAATTCCTACTAGATCGCAGGCAGAATGCTTTCGCACCATGATGAAAGGCATCCAGGGCATTCAGAGAATGGCATTGGCAATATTATTCTTGAAAGTTCTGTTTAGTATCTACTTGTTAAACAGAAGCAATTCAGAGAGAAGTGGTTGACCATTTTGCTTCCTTTAGCTTGTGTGTTTGCTTGGTGAAAGTGTTACACTGTAGACATTGGGTGCCTAGGTGACAGACTTAGTCACTTCCCACTTAGGTCCTTTTGTCATTAAACATAGAGTCTGAGGGTGTTCTGTAACAGGAATCATTAGCATTTTTTGAATACTATTTCTGAGCTAGGATATTTAAGGACCATGCAAAAGCCGGGTATTTTAGACAGGAACCCATTTTTCATTGTTTTTTCCTTATGTTTATTTGAGGGAAATCCTAGGGAATGTGGCTTGAGATATCAGTGGAAATCAGACTGAAATATGAGCAGGCTAGAAAGGAAAATCACTATATATCAGTACAGATCAAAACTCTTGAGTCCTACTTCTGTTGGTGCAGTTAGCCTCTGAGTTTTTATATTTTCTCCAGCTGTGTAGCTCACTATGCAGTTCCTTTCAGCATCTCTTGTGATACACACACACACACACACACACACACACACACACACACACCTTATTTTACTTGTTATTTTGGAATTTATTTTGGCCCACAGTTCAAGGGCACAGCCTATTCCACGAAGTTACAGTGGGAGTAGCTGCGGTGGCTGGCCATGTTGTGTCCCCTGCTAGGAAGCGATGAGTGATGAGTCCTTGGGTTCAGCCCACTTTCTCCCTTCTACACAGTCCAGAGCCACAACTCGTAGAATGGTGCCCCTGCATTTGGGGTGCATCTTCCCACCTCAGTTAAGCTACTCAAGATAATCCCTCCTCACAGGTGTGCCCAGAGATTTGTCTCCACTGAGATTTTTAGATACCGTTCAATTGACTTTGCAAGCCATCACAGTCAGAGAGGTTTTGGCAACTGTGGGGTCTCAGTTAGGGTTTCATTGCTGTGAAACTCTAACTGGCCATGGCCATGGAAACTCTTATTTAAAAAAAATCAAAAACATTTCATTGTGGTTGGCTTACAGTTTCAGAGGTTTAGTCCATTGTCATCGTGGCAGGAAGCATGGCAGCATACAGGCAGACATGGTGCTGGAGAAGGAGCTGAGAGCTCTAGGCAGCAGGAAGAGACTGACTGCCACACTGAGCATAGTTCCAGCATAGGGGACCTCAAAGTTCCCCTACCCTTAGTGATGCTTCCTCCGTCAAGGCTACACCTCCTAGTAGTGCCACTTCGTATGGGGCAACCATCAAATACAAGAGTGTAGGGGGGCATTCCTATTCAAACCACCACACATGGCACAGATTTCTCGGTAACCTCACTGTTAGGGTACCTTCCTTTTAGAGAGGAAGAGCTTCTGCTTTAGAACCAAAGCAGTGAGAGGGCATGGGATGGTGAGTTAGGTGGAGAGGCATGTACTTGACAGAGTAACAGTTTAGCAGAAAGCAAGAGTGCCGACATCAGCGCCCCAAGTGACTTAGAGCATTTCTGAAGTGAAACAGTACTTTCCAAGGAACCAGTCCAGACCGATTTGTAGGCTACTGATGGCTTTACTCATCCTTCCAGCTTGATTACTTACAGGGGCCATAGTAAGATGGATGGATGAATTGTGATGTTTTCAGTCAAAGTAATGCAGAAATGGAAGAGTCCATTGATTTGTGTTAATAACTCATCAGAGAGAGTGGTGTGATTCATCTCACCCTGAGGTCTTACAAAGCTCAAGGACTGGGAATGATGGTGAAACCATTGCTAAAAATGGTGGAAGCATCTAGACAGGGCTCTCAGGGCCAGTGTTTATAGCATTTGCAATAGCGGTTATCAGTATTTTTTTAAACACAAGATGTATAACTAAAATTTATTTATTCGGTGGGCAATCTAGAAGTCAGTTTATTTCTTCGTATGGGGAAAATCATTGTCTGTGAAGGCTCGCTTATGAAATCATAAAATGAAGTACATTTAACCAATACTAAACTTCCCACTGAGCCAGGGTCTATACCACGCATTGAAATATATGTTTGAAGGTTTGCTAGTCAGTGCAGATCAAGACAGTTGGTGCTGCTCCTATTTCTGTTGTGGGGCTCTGCTGCTCACTAGTTAGATGAACTTGGCAAAGCTACTCAGTCTGTCTGAGCCTCAGGTTTATCACTTATGAAACAATATCAACATCAGTGCCCATAGAAGTATATATGACGCTTAGTGAGTTAGAGCATAACAGGGAATAGTGCTTGCCATATAGTCAACAGTAGATAATTGGTAAGAAAGCATTTGCTTTTAGCCATTAACTATGTTAGTTTAACCTCAACTCATTTCTGTCCTAGCCAGGTATTTATTTTCCAGTTGTTTATCACTACACAGCCTCCTAAATCCATCGATTGTAACAACAGATATACTTAGAAATTATTAAGTTTGAATTTTGCCTGTAGCTACAATAAAACAAGGGTACATTGGCCTCCATGTCTGTTGGTGGATGTCTGTCATTGTGACAAAATACTCAAGAAGTCAACTTAAAAGAGAAATGTGTTAATGTGGCTGACAGCATGAGGTTTTAGCCCAAGGTCATTTGGCTCTATTGTTTTGGATCTGTGGCAGTGCAGTGCAGTGCAGTCATAACAGTCAGAGTGTGTGACAAAAGGAGACAGCCACTGGGAAACAAAGGAGACCTGGGTAGGCTTGTCCCAAGATATTCTTAAAGGGAGCATCCCCAATTATCCAACTTTATCTCATCAGTGATCACCTCTTAAAGTTTCCACAACTTTGGATAATGTCATAGGCTAGTGAAGAGGTCTTTGGGGGGACCCTTCAGAATAAACTATGACGATAGCATGCCAACTGAACATAGAAGTATACTTTTACTCATACCTCTGCCCCTCACCTACCATAGTTCCTTGTTAGAAGAAAACTTCCTGCAGAATTGGTGATACATGTGTCCTCTATGGCTTGATTTGTTTCCATAGACCCAGACTTGGAATGAAAACTGGTCCTGCCACTAGTCTACATTTCCAATGTTCTTTCCTGTTCCAGGGAGAGAAGGGTTTTAAACAAGAACTTTTCTGTCATTTCCAACAACTACTCAGGTGTCCTCAGTCAGTAATTTTAAGCAGATGTTGACTGGTCTTGGGTGGAGCAAGGAGTGTTGGTATTTGGGCATGCAGTAGTACCAAGTATAGCAGCCTTGTGTCAACCTGCCTTTGGCAGAGTCCTGGGTCTTCCATGCTGGGCAGTGAAGGAACTGAGCTGCTCAAATGTGATGACAAACTATTTTTTAGCAGCTACATGTGTCTGTCTCCCCATTTTCCCTGACTGTACCACTCTCTGGGCTCTACAGTATTCTACTGGGATGCTTTTAATGTGTTGCCTTTGCTTGACTGACTTCCACGCTGGCTTTCCAAAGTTCCCTCTTGATCTCTTGGTTTCTTCCTTATGGTGAAAGACCTCAAAGTGTGGCGCACAGATCCTGGCTCCATCTTCGACATTGACCCCCTGGAGGACAATATTCAGTCTAGAAGTCTCCATATGCTCTCTGGTATTGTTTGCATTCCTCTCTGTTTCCCTGGGCTTTGTCCTGAAAGTTAATGATGATGAGTTATAGACTTTCACTGTGGCAAACATGCTATGTCAATTTAAAGTTGAGCATTCAGAAAACCCAAGAAATGTACTATGTCACTTTAAAATAACATTAGTTATTTATGAAAACCAAACTTACAAAGGAGCTTGGAAATAAATCCTACATTAATTTGTCCTAGATTCATTTAAAATGGTGTCTAGAGTATACTTACATTTGCCTTTCATTGGCAAATATGATTCTATAGGCTTTCTGGGACTGCAGATCTAGTGATTTGGATTGCAAAGACCTTCTGGAACAAAAAGAAGATCTGCTTCATAAAACACACTGTCATAGTATTTTAGAATCAGGTTTCAACAATTATACATAGAACAATGGAATGGTTTCTCTAAAGCGTCGCGTATGCTTTCAAGTTAAACCTGCAGGTATTTAGCATTCATCTCCAAATTATCATACAATATAAGATGAAGCGTTCTCACTGGGACTTATTCAACTGAGCTTGGGTGATGTGTATGTCATTAAAAGGGGGAAAATAAATGATTTGGTATAGTAACAACATGGTTCCACATTTAGGCTTTAAAGCCATGCTTAGCAAATGTGGTCTGAAAATTATTACGCAATTTCCTAGTTTCAAAAGAAACAAAATCCAAGTAGTATATACTCAGGGCTACTTGAAAGCCAGTGTTTAAAGCAAATGTTTGCTTTCAAAGAGATTTCTTAGTTTTCCAGTGTTTTCTTAGCTATTGTCCACCTCCTCATCCTTCTATCTCTTAGTAAAGCCAGATTAAATGAGAGTAAATGCCTTTTAGGTCCTGTATGCAGCCCATGCTAAGTCTGGGATAGTTTACTAGAACCTTATAATAGCAGAGATTAGGATTATTGTCTAATTAGGGATTGCTTTTCCTTTCCCATGAAGCTTTTAAGGAATCTGTCTGTTGTATAAGCCACTCGTTCATGTGTCTGAATATTCTTCTCTGATGTAGAAAAGGCGAGTCAGTACCGGAGACGCCTGTCTCGCTCTCATTCCGGCAGCACTCTTGGTACAGGTCTGGGAGATGACAAGTCAGAGATCTCAGAACTCTACCCTAGCTTTTCATGCTGCAGTGAGGTAACAAGACCATCTGATGAAGGAGGTACCAAACTTCAGCCATTCATAGTTAACTCACTTCTCAGATGTTCACCGGAGTGTGTTTTATACGCTTTTACCTTTGCACAAACAGCCTGGGTGTGTTTGAAATTTTAATTCTGTGTTTTGGAACTTAAGAATCTTTTACTTAAAGCTACTAATTTGTGGTTTTGCATGCTTTACTATTGTCTGTGTAATGGACCATAACAACGAAAGTGTCCTCGGATTTGCTACATGACTGGAAAGTATGTTGTGGGTCTGCACAGTCTTAGTGGCCACCAGAGTTCTGTTTCAGTTTTGTATGGTTTCCATTAGAGGGAGAAAACCAATCTTACATCGACACTTGAGTGGTTAAGGTATTGCTGTAAATTGGAGTGTGAATAAATACTGATATAAATTTGTTGAATGAGAGCTTGTCAGAAAGAATTGGCATGGGCTGCTTGGGATGTACCATTCTTTTTTTTTTAAGTAGAAAACATTGTTGATATTAATAATCATTACTTTACTGTGATCTGTGCTTCTTTTCCTGTGCTGTTTCTTTTCTGCATCCAAGTAGGTAGATCCTTTTTAGAACTTTCACTGAATTCCGTTGGGGTGTTAAATGGTGGCTGCTGCGGATAAAGGTGTTATTAAAGGCAAGACTCAGTACACTGGGAGGGCAAGGGGACAGCACACACACTCTGAATTTCCAAGATGAGATCACTGAAGTCTCTGGGCAGGAGTTTCAAGTTAAGCAGTTTAATACCTGAGGAAGACAAGTGTCGTTTCCAAGGACAGTTCCTGTAATCAAGTCATTGTGCGCCTCACAGTAACGCACTGATGAATATAAAATCAGTCATGTTTTTTATACTTGAACTGTAAACTCTGTCTGGCCTGAGATTTCTAGAGGATTTTTTTGGGATGTGGGAGACTCCTGTTTATACCTTTTTTTCCCCAAGACAGAATCTTGCTATATTTAAGCCCAGTCAGGCCTCAGTCTTGATTCGTCCTGTGTAGCATCTCAAGTACTAAGATGGCAGGTCCCTGTGAGAGCATGCCCAGTCATTTTCTTTTAGGCAATTCCAAAGAAACAAGAACAAACAAGTTTTGTTTTTATTATAGATAAAATGCATGTTGGTCTCTTTTATCTGGGTCTGGCCCATTCATGAAGGGTTTCAGAACTTCTTCAATTATTTTTCTTCTTTTTGAGTGGGAGATATTGACCTTCCTTTAGTGATTTTTAAAGTTCTTGGTGTACATACTAGTGATGACGCTTGCTAAGAGAAGTGCAGGAAGCAGATATAAGAACTACTGGTCAGTGGCATTTCCTATCCCTCAGCTAAGCATCCTGGAGTTACCGTCTTTCCGGGATGGGGGTGTTTGCTTCAGTGGTGGCTCTTGTATCTCCTGTGTGCATAACAGCACAGCATCCCCCAATCACTCACCTACTCATTAGATGCACATCAGCAACAGCCATTGGATCTGTAGTACATTGAACACAAGAGACAGGGATCTGCTGTGGGGACATAGCCTCTGCTGATGGGACTCTTACATTGAACAGTCACAAAGTGATACTACTAATTATAAACAGAACCAATGGAACAAGCAAATGGGATGGGTCAGGAGTTGAGAGGCAATTCTGTTTAGCCTTGATGTCAGAAAAGCCTTCTGCAAGGATGAAAAGTGGCTCAAGTGAACTGAGTTCTGCAAGGCTGTGATACGGACTCATTCAAGTGTTTAGACCACTAAAGTTCAGAGGCTGCACTGGAGGTGTATTTTGCAGCCTTCTTCCGAGTCTATGATCTTGGATGACTCCACTTAGATGCAGGAAATTCAGAACTGTCCACTTCAGAGGCCTCGGCTCCCCATCTTCGGTAGTGAGGGATAACCCAGTTGACTTGGGTCACTGCTTTTTCTTTCCTAAGGCTGTAACACTCACTGATGCTGGTAATTGTGTATTATCTCCTCTTGCTTTTTCAAATCACTGTTCTATGTTAACTCCAATTATTTCAAAAGGAGAATCCATTCCTATCTGAAGCTAAATGGAATGAGAAGATGTCTCCATTGAGAAAAAGTACAAGCAAATATCCTTTCACCTACATTAGCTGTTGACAACTAGAGCTTAAAGTAACTTGCCATCTTCATGCCTCGGCCTCCTATTTACTGAGATTACAGGCATGCACCATGTCCATGCAGGAAGAATAATAGTCTAGAGAGTGTGCTGTGCACGAGCCACTTGCCATTCAAGTATGAAGAGTGCAGTTTGGACTCCCAGAGACCATATCCATGCCCAGTGTGTACGGTGGCCCCTTTGTAATTCCAGCCTGAGAAGGCAGAGACACGGAATCTGGGGAGCAGATTGCGCAGCTAGGCAGGTACTCTACCACATGCCAAGCTCAGAAACACTAATTAAAATGAAGGTACTTTCTACTCTGAGCAAGGTGGCAGGAAGTAGATTTTTAGCAGGCAGTGATGGCTCACTGGGTTAAAGGCAGCCTTGTGATGTCAAATTCACTCTTTGGAGATATTTGTAAGTTTCTGCCATTTATAGGCAGCCATCACCAGCCTAATACACTTTTTCTTTAGGAACACCTCTTAGTTTTGCAGGTAGGTATAGAGATATGGAGCAGGACTCAAAATGTACAATTAAGTTTGGTGACATCAACTCAGGTGACTCCACACCAGAAGGTGTCTATGCTCCTCAGAGTAGTCTTTAAGATCCATCCGAATATTCCCCTAACTTCATTCATTTTAGGGGATGCAAAGAATAATCAAAGAGACCTACTTTGTCTGTTCAAATGAATAGAGACATACAAACTTCGTACATTCAAACTAACCGCCCCCACCACCACCACCCAACTACCAAACTACTGTTATGGGTCTGAGGTCATTCAGACATTTACCAGCCCGACATGAATACATTTTAATAAATAAAAAGCCAGACCATGGATACTGGCTAGTCCATAGCCAAGACTCATGCTCTGAATGTGTATGGCTCTGAATCACATTAGTCAGGAGCTTATAATAAAGGCAAAACTCATAACTTTTTTGTTCTTTTTTATACCCTGGGAAGCTAGCCCATCTAGATGAAGGCAGGTAATGACATCATAGGTTGCTAGGCAGACTAGGGGCAGTATGCCAACACTGGGGGGATTCCTCAGTGGGTAAGCATGAAATATGAGGAGCTGAGCTCAGATCCCAGCACCCATGTAAAAATCCAGGTGTGAGAAACCATGCCCGTAATCTCAGTGGTGGGAAGGCATGCCTGCAGGACCCTGTGGGCTTGCTCGGCAACTATTGCAATCATTTGATAAGTTCCTTGTTCAATGAGAGGCCTTTCGTCAATAAATAGAGTGAAAAGCAACTGAAGAAGACACCTGGCATTGGCCTCGGGCCTCCATGTGTTCCCGTGTACACCTAGAGATATCTTTGTGAAATAAACATCTCTTGTGGAAGCCCTTGAAGGAAAACTTTCACACTTACACTTTTGTTTCAGTGTCTTGATATTTTGATGACATTGAAGCAAAGCTGAAAACAATCCGATGAGGGCTGCTTTTTTCTTTTTTTGGCAAAGACTTGGAGGCTTTGAAACATAGGATCCCTTTGCAATGCTTGCTGTGCTGGGCTCTGGTAAGGAGGAGCTGATTGATGACAAGACAGGATTTTATGGTGATGACAAGTGTTTGCTGAAAATAATGAGTGTCCTCAGCAGCAGCAGTCAATCATGTGCCTTTGTTTAAATTTCCTAGAAATTTCTAGGAAACTGAAACTCATGCCACAATAGTTGGCAGAGGACAAGAAAATGGAAAACGTTCTTATGTATTTGAAATGTTATTTTTTTCCTTCAAGATTTTCTTGATTCTATTAAGTTTAGATGTGTAGAATTTGTATATGATTAAAACGTGTTGTATCCTAGAAAATGGCCCTTTTATGTAATTCAGTCATTTCCTGCTGCAGAGGGGACCTGTGTGGCAAAGCTATGCTGAATATCAGGATGCTGGGCCTGGGGTCCTGACAGTTCCTGGCTCTGATTTCCTGTGCACGACAGGCAGGACTGTAGGCTCAGGAGTGTTCCAAGATATTTTATGCTTCCTTAGCTAAGTGCCATAAACTTCAGTGAACTCCTTTCCTCTCTTTTCCTTGTCTCTATGACAATGTGTTTATGCTCTAAAAGCCATCTGTTCGGCTTTACAAATGAGGTGGCTAGGCAGCTGTGAGGTGCAGTTCTTGGGGTCCTTCCTATGAATGAGAGGAAAAGCTGAGTGTTAGGACAAAGGGTTAGGTGGTCATCTTGTTTCCTTGGAGAAAGGGGCAGTGTTTGCCTTCTGTGAGTGGTAACCTAGAAGAATTCTCTGAGTTTTCAATTTTCTCTTTGCTTGGGCTCTGCGTCTCTCATGCCAGTTGCCCATCTTGCTTTGATTGCTGAATATTTTCATTTCTTATGTGATTATCTGGAGCTTGCTTTGCTCTCCAGGCTGCTCTTCAACGGATTAAGTTACCGGAGGGTTTTCTTTGAATGTCTCTATTGTTATATTTTGATTCAATAACAGAGGATTTTATTTAAACTTCATCCAATTTTATTTTGATTCTTGAATAGCTGAAGTCATCTTTATTGCCTTCCCGGGTTGTGTTTTGCTTGCTCTTCGCCTGACACATGTGTCGTCTGGTGGACATGTTCCGTATGCTCTCTGCTCATTTTGCTGAGGTCTCCTTTGATTTTATGTTTGTCTTTATTTCGGTTGTCTGGTGTATCAACCTCCTGGTACTGCTTTGTGTTTCCTTGGCTTCCCTTCACTTGCAGTCCTCTGTCCTTGCGAGGCTTTTTTAATGGGTTTTCAATTGCAAGTACTCTTTGCTGTCCTCAGTTTGAACGTGTGTTCGGTTTGGCTTCAAGTATTTTCCTTGTTTCTGTTTCTTCTGCGGAGCATCAGAGGGCATAGGGGTGTGACAGTGAACGAAAAGCAGGTGCATTTTCAAAACAGACATTTTAGCTTTCCAACCTCGTGAACTTTCCCCCACTCCTTTCTCCTTTTCCTGACTCAAAGCAAATGTCTGAGTTTCGTGGAGTTTAACCCAGCCTGGCCAAGCTGCACGTACAGTGCCGTTTATGTGTTTTCAAAGGAGAGTAGATTGTAAGGGAGGTTTCAGTATTTTCTGAAATTTCACCCACTTGTCCACAGATGTCAACAAAGCACTGCACCAATTAAGAAAACAGTTACCCTTGCAGTTTAGTGTTATGGTAACTTTGTCTGCCTCTTGCTCTTATTTAGCGTCTTCCATATGGGTGAGATGCTGAAACACACAAATAAAAGATACACTTATTGTCTTCAGTGACTTTACCATTCTCTGGATGGTGAATGGGATACATTGTGCTTTGGCAGACATTGTGATGGAACATTTCCTCTGACTAGAACTGACTAAGTAGCTAGGTTTTGGTGGTCCACACTAGCACTGGGGAGGCAGCCTGGTCTACAGAGTGAGTTCCAGGACAGCCAGGGCTACACCGAAAAAACTTGTCTCAAAAACAAAACAGAACAAAACAAAAACCAAACCAACCAAACCAAACCAAACCAAAACAACTTGACTAAGTAGAAAAGTGGGTAAGAGGATTTGGGGGCAGAAACACTAGAGCACCCTGGGGACCAGGTTTGGTCTCTGCCCAGCACCTTTGTGGGTCTAGTAGATGCCCAGCTAGAGTCTGGGCAGCCTAAAGCCCCTTTGACAGAGATGGGGTCTAGCAGCACGTGACCTTGGTCCTTAGGTTTTAGCCTGTAGATAACATGCTACTTAGGGAACCAGCTCCCCAGACTTGGTGGGATGTTCTCTGAGATTTAATGTAGTTCCTATGTGTTGCATGTGGGTCCTACCAAAGACTTCTTAGCTAAAGGGACAAATGTTGTGCAGAAACAACATGCTCAGTTTTTATTGCAAACATTATTGCTTTTATGTTATTGTTGTTTATATGAAAGAGCCGACATTCTAAAAATCAAATTCCTTTCAAATAACTTCCAGACTCCAGACATGAGATCAATGACTAGGTGTTTAATAGGCATCTTGTACCTCACATTGGAAAACAAAATCTTATTCTGACTTCTCTCACCTGCATGATTTCTCTTTCTACGTAGCATCCCATCTGTGATGTGACCATTTAATGCTTTAGCAAAACCTTGGAGTCAATGTTACTACCTTTCTTCCTCCCACGCTTCATATTTAGTCCATGTCATAGCTGCTCTGTCTTCAAAGAAGTATCTTTATAGACCACCAGTGAGATACTTCTTATTACTTCTATACTCTGAGAATCACCATCTGGATGCATTGAGCTTATAGACCTAAGCTCCTGCTTCTTCTAATTCCATCCTTAGCCACATTGCTCTGCCCTGGCCTCACACCCCAGTCAGAGACACCCTTTCAAAAGCTGTATTTGATCTCAGTATCTTTTTGTTCTCAATACTCTGAAAGTTCTCAATCTGACTCATACTAAAAGTGGGAAACCATAGTCCACAAGGCATTGCGTGATCTGCCCTCTGGTTCTGGCTTCAGCTTCGTGAGTCTCTTTACTCTGATCATGCAGTCCTCCTGGCCATCTCAGCCTGCCTGATATATTCCCACATCTGGCCTTTCCAATTACTGGCCTTCTTTCCTAGAACACTCTTTCCTTCCATGATTTTGTGGTTTGCTTACTTCCTTCAGGCTTCTGATTAAATGTCAGTTAATCAGGAAGACTTTGTTTGGTCATGTGTCCCACATACACTCCATAACTCTTTATTTCCTTGCCTTTGGATGTCTGTGTACTTCCTGCCTGCCCGGTGCTCCTGGAGACCAGAAAAGGGAAAGTGAGAAGAGAGTATTGGATACCCTTTGACTGGAGCTACGGATAGTTGTTGACTGCCATGTGGGTTTTACGAGTTGATTCTGGTCTTCTGCAAGAATAGCTGGGGTTCTCAATGACTGAGACATCTTTCCAGTCCTACTTATTGACAGTTTATTAGCAAGTTTGCATATTGTCTGTCCCAGAATCCAATTAGAGCGTAGTACTTTTTGTCTTGTTACTATTTGTTTGATCTCTAGCCTAGAACTGTCACCTGGAATAAATCGGGATCCAACACACACATACATACACACACACACACACACACACACACACACACACACACACACACACATCCAATAAATATCACTGGGTATATAAATATGATCAAATTAAAGTGAAACCTGGAATATAAAGAAGCAGCTTCTCTACATGTGTTAAATCAATTAAACGTGACATTAGTTTTTAATTTATTACTCTCTAATTAAAGCTTACTTGAATTGGAAGACAACACTACTATTTATGGTTTAAGAATATTAAGATAGATCATTGGGACATATCATTGGAGTCTATGTTTATTAAAAATCTCAAGTCATGACCTTCTATAGCCAAAGAACTGGTGAATAGTTCCCGCATTAACACTCTGCTTTTATGTAACTACTTCCGAACTCTGTTGATGCTTGTTTTTAAATTCTATTTTACTTGGGGCATTGAAGCCTCTACCTCCCTCCCACCAATCACTTAAGCCTTTAGGGCTATATAAGAAAGGTAAGAGGGAAAGAATGTTAGTGGAGAGATGGAGCACAGACCCCTTTACTTCTCCTGGCTTTTTAGGGTCAATTGGGGCAACACCAATTTCCATGAACAGCAAACACAGCAAGCAGTCACCTCTGAGCCACTGCATTGAAACACTCTCTCCATCTATCTCCAAGCCATTTGTCTCTGGTCTCTCTAAACTGCTACACACTACCTGACACATGCCACCCTTTCTCCCCCTCTCTCTCAGGGCTCCCCTATTTATCTTCCGTTGATTCCTAGACCACACCCCTCTCCATGCTGCGCATAGGCCAATACCAGCTGGCAAAGACCATGTCCTGCAGAAGGCAATGATCAGCTATGGACACACTAAAAGCTAACTAAAATCCCATACTTGGAATTAAAACAAAAAGCATACTTACATAACATACATACCTATACAACATGCATAACATAACTGATTTTACAAAGAAACTAAAACTTCCATTACAGGACTCAGTGTTTTATTTTCCTCATGACATTTGTTCTTCATAGGAACTCAAAAAAGTGGAAGTGTTCATTAGATTTCCCTTATTATTTTCTGGTTTATTGTGAGGTCATGAACTCTGGAGGTCAATAGAGGTGTGGGTATGACATTTAGTTATCTTCAAGAATAGTGAGTGTGGAGAGAAGGGAGCTGAGCAGAGACTGAATACAAGAGAAGAAAGATCTTTCAGGTGGGACATACATTTCCCAGTGCAGTGTCATTAATCTACTCCCCATTAAACTTGAAGCAGAAGTATCAAACACAGTGCATAATAATAATAAGCTAAAATATATGCAAACAGTAGATATGTATCCACTTCGCTGCCTTTCCAAATATCTTTTAAAGTGAGTGGTACCTGGAGGCCCCCAAGCCTTTGCATGATATCAATTGAATATGTTTTAAACTTGCAGATGACATTCTGTGCCCTATTTCAGGGCTATTGTCTTCTATTCATTAGCATAGTTTTTAAATCAGACATTCCATTCTATTCAAAAATAATCATCTGTCTGGGTGTGGTGGTACACACCTTTAAACCCAGCACTTAGGAGGCAGAGGCAGGCAAATCTCTGAGTTGAGGCCAGCCTGGTCTACAAAGTAAGTTCTAGGACATGCAGGCTTATGTAGAGAAACCCTGTCTCTCCAAAACCATATTAAAAACCAAAATTAAAAACACCCCCAAAAGAAAGAAAGCAATCATCTGGAAAACGAAACAATGATATAGTCTTTGTGTGTGTGTGTGTGTGTGTGTGTGTGTGTGTGTAGAGTATTACAGAAATTACAGAAAACAATTTGGAGGTTCCTGAAAAAGGATAAACAGATACTTTATAATCCAGTAGTCTCTTTTCTAGGTATGTACCCACAAGAGACAAAATAGGATCCCATAGAGCATTCCCACGTACAGTGCAGCATTCTTTCCAGCTTGGCTAGCAACCTTAATATCTGTTGATGGATGCATAAAGAAAATGAAAAGTAAAACACAATAGAAATATTATTCAGCCTTTAATAGGGGATGCTGTCATTTGGTACAACATGAAGGGAGCCAGAAGACACTGCATCAAGTAAAATAAACCTGACATTGTAAAAGAATGTCACGTGATCTCATTTCTGTTTGAATTATAAGGTAAAAAGAGATCAAATACATACAGGCAGGGAAGAAAGCAGTGGTCACTGTGGTAATTAGGGAAGGAAGAAGAAAAGAAAAATGGTGATGGTTAGAGTGTGCAAATCAGCAGATATGCAAGAAGAACACTGCTAGGCACCCAGTGCACATCATGAGCTGGACCTTAGGATTCTGTCACAGAAGTGGACAAAGCATGTGAGATGTGAGATAAAGGATGTGCTAATACCTCTTTTATGATAATCATTTTATTTCTATATTTTTAGACTTCAGATATAAAAATACTTTTAAAAGAAAACTTCTGATCTAGAAATATTGACCTTCATTTTAAAAATAAACTTATGTCTATTTTCAACCATATTTTAATTTCATGATGCCAACCTCATCCTCTCCAATCTAATTTCTTTCTGACTAGAATTTTATAAAAAAAAAAAAAAAAAAAAAAAAAAAAACTTCAACTATAGACTCTCAATGGTTATTTCCCAACTGAATTTGGGTGTTATTTCTAAAACTGAATTTGGAAATTTTGCTTATTTCGGTCATGATGTTTTATGCCTTTTGAATTTTGAGACAATATCTGAGGAGCTCATGCTGACCTGGAACTCAGGATACTCCTGCCTCAGACTCCACATGCTGGTATTCTAGGCATGTGTTGTCACACCTGGCAAAGTGATACTTCAGTATTTTCTAGGAAACTTTTAAGAATTGATCACTAATGGATGAAATTTTGTTGTGAAATTACTTGATAGAAAATGGGTTGCTTTTCTCTTATAATGTAAAATCCAGCCAGTATACTGATTGACACGTCATTATATTTAATCATTATGCATAGCTTATCAAGTGGACAAGTACATATTAGACTGATAACTTCTCTGGGTAAAATAGGATGATATTGCAATCCGAATGAAAAAACAAAATGTTTTTTTCTCTCTTCTTACCTCCCCTTTCCCTTTCTCCCCTTCCCCATCTCCTTCTCCCCTTTCCTCTCCCCATTTTTTCCTCCCCCAATTCTTTGCTTTCTTCCTCTCCCTCCATCTTTCCCTGTCAGAGTCTAAAATGGCTCTGGTTTCTCAAAGTGATTGTTCGGAAGTTGACCTCACAGTCTTGTATCTTTTGTGATTATTTTTGTGTTATGACAGTCAGATTGGGCTCTGGACTTACACAACAGGCACCAAAGGTTGTGGTTGTTTATTTTGTGTGCGGACTTTTAGCCCTAGCAGGTGTGATGAAAGAGGGGGAGGCTGAGCAGATGAAAGTTAAGTGCTGGCAGTGGCTCCATTCCTGGGTGCACATCTGCACATGATTTCCAAGTTTAAACAATTATTCTCTACCACAGTGATGGTTGGGTATGCTTTCAAAATGTCACAATTTTAACTAGATTCTAGATGATGGCTTTTTGTAGTCAGGTCTATTAACCCCTGGTTAAAGTCTGTTTTTTAAGTAGTTGTCTGTTCAGAGATCATCATCAAAAACAAGCAAACTAAAGCCTTTGGGTTATCTGTCATGATTCTGACTTCTTCCAAAGGAGCAAAGAATTTCCCATAGTGCAAAGGGTTCCCTTAGATCACAAAGAACCATGCTGCTGGATGAACCAGAGTCTTTGTGGATTTAGGTGCCACTTGTGTTTTATGGGGGCTCATATATCGTCAGGCCTTGAGGTCCTAAAGTGAAACTCAAAGATAAAACATATGTTTAAAAGCTATTAGAGAGCTGGGGAGATGGCACCATAGGTAAAGGTGTTTGCCACCAAGCCTGATGGCCTGAGTTTAATATCTGAGTCCCACATAGTGGGAAGAGACAACTGGTTCCCACAAGTTCTCCTCCAACCTCTGTAAGTATGGCATGGCGTACAACTACCTAATAAGTAAACATAATAAATTAAAAGTTATTTGAGCAAATGGGCCCCATGATGGAACTACATTTATTTTGGAAGGGGGATTTAAAAAAAAAAAAAAACCACCTGTCCCAGTGTCTCAGCCACCTTTCTCCTGGACAAAGGGATCGAGATAGGGCTTACCTCATTAATTAATATCCACTTTCAAATAAACAGGAGCATCTTCATTCTTTTTTCTTCTTGGAAATGCTTTCTTGTTGTCAAAAAGAGAGATTCATTGTTCTAAAACCAAAACCAAAACACAATCTCATTAACTTCAACACGCATTAGCTGATAAATCTGAAGTCTTAGGATATAATGACAATAATTTCATTCTGTTGTGTCCTGAACTCATTATTGGGAAATTACTGAAGGACGGTTTCCTGTTTTCTGTGGATGTACAAAATAGCGAGCCTCTGAGAAAAAAGAAAACCCAAATTATGTTCTCAATTCACATCATGTCTGAAGCCAGTAAAGCCCCTTTTTTCTTTAGCCGTGGGCCTTTGTCCATTCACCAACCTTTGATCCAGCGAGGTCTTCACAGCCTCCAGTTTGTCTTTGCTGTCCTGACCCCTGTCCTGTGTTCCCCTCCACAGAAGGTGACTCTTCTCCAGCCTTCCTGCTAAGCCTCCAGCCTTCAGCTTTAATATTGACATGACAACAGTGCTTACTTTAGATGTGATAGTTAATAACAACCTACGGCACAGCGTGCATGCCGAGGTGTTTAACTTTGCTCGTTCTCTTACTGCATCCTAAAGGTGGGCGCGTTCCCTGAATAGGGCTCATCTGGGGTTAATTTCCCCCATTGTTGTGAGTGCATTTCTTTGCTTTGATCTTTGTACAGTTTTATCAACTTCCCTCCTTTTTTTTTCCAGTTCTTTTTCTCCCTTTTCACTTTTAGATTTTAAGATCTTTTCATCTACTCACTTTTAAATTTTCAGTCACATATTGCTTAGTTTTTATAATTAATATTTAGGTGCTGGAGAGATGTCTCAGTGGTCAAGAGCATTCAGTGCTCTTGAAGAGGACCTGGCTTGAATACCTGGCAGCCACATGGTAACTCATACCCATCTGTAACTACAGTTCCAGGCGAATCCAATGCCCTTTTATGATCTCCTTAGGTACCAGATACACAAGTGGTGCACAGATATATGTTTAGGCAATGTATTCATGTGAATGAATAAATCTAAAAATTTAAAAATTAACATTTAGCTAGAAATTATCCAGACCAGTGGAAGAACTTCGTGGGACAGAGGAAGAGACATTTTGGCTTTCTAAATATTGTGTTGTGTTCCAAACTGAGTGTGAACTGGTGGTCCTTTGGTCAGCTTCCAGCTTCCAGATCTCTGACCAATAAATCTTACCAATGTGAAATAAAGGCGATTTACTCAGCTGTGTTTTGTTGCTGCCTTAGGAAGGGAAAGCTTTTGTTTTGTGGCACTACTGTTATGAAAATGGAAGTCCCCAAAACTAAGTCTTCTTGGGTTTAAAAAGCACTGCACCATTATGACTATCTGTCTGTACTCATGCCATCAACTCTGACCGTTTGCCACATAAAAGGCCACCATTGCTATCTCCCACTTTTATGAATTGTCCTTGCTTGTCACAGTTAGCCAGGCATCTTGTTATGATAACAGCAGGTCCATGCAAGGTATATCATACAAAGAATAGCTATCATTCACTGGGTTCTTTTCTTTTTACCATTTTTTTGAAAACTTTATACATGAGTATTGTATTTACATTGTTTCTATCCCACAGTTTCTTCCATCCAATTCTTCTCACACATCCCCACCCCCTCTCAAGTTCATGATCTCATCTTTAATTATTATTGTTACATATATATGTATACACACACACTCTCACATGCCACACCCTTCTGAGTTCATTATTACACACACATATATGTATATATATACACACATACGTGTACACGTGCATGTAGACATTCCCCCCTCTGAGTCTGTTTAGTGTTACTGATGTGTATAGATGTGTATATATGTTTAGGGATGACCACTTGGGTTAGGATAATTATTAGTGTACTTGTCCCTGCAGAAGACTGAGTCTCCTTTTCTTTTTTTTTAAAGTAATATCTTTATTTTTTACATATAGATTTATATTATTTCACATATATAAAATAAACTACATACAGCAAGAAGAACCACAAAACAATCAAGAATTATATTACTGTTACATTCATAGTGTTTTGGCTATTTGTATTTGGCAACCTTGAAGAAAACATTTTCCTATCTTGGTGAGTCTAGAATTCTGAATATAAATCAATATAAATCAACATCTATCACATATCATCTCTATCAACTTTAAACTTTAGATTTATTCATCTCTATAAACTTTAATCTAGACCTAAAAACATCTTAACCCCTAAACAACTAAGCTTAATTGTGAAACTAAACTATTTGGTCTCCCATTATTATTAGCCATTAATAGCAGAAGCTCTTCATCCAGGGATGGGGCCTTGTGAGATTTCCCTCATCCACCTTGGGATGTAAGCACATGTTGTCATTGTGGAGATATTGCATTGAGTTCTTAAGCTGAGTTTTTAAGCCAACCCTTTAATTTTTTTTGTTCATGTTTCTAAGTTTCAAGGAAAGTATTCAATGTTGTGAGAGCAATGCAGAATGAATACTCATGCCTCTTTTTAAAACTTGGCATTTGTTTTTACTTAGTTGATTCCCCTGGGCTTTCAGTGATGTTTTCATAGTCATAGGAGAATTCCTAATCTATTTAGTGCACGTCTTATAAGGCAGAGAGCAAAACCTTATGACTCCACCAAAACTACTAAATAATTCATGGAAATGAGAATAATCAACGTAGGTGTGGGGAGAAACTTACCCTGCAGTGGCTCTTCCTGAATCTTGTCTCTGTTTACCAACCCACACACACTCAGGACTAAATTGGATGCCTTTACTTACTTCCTGTATTAACAGTAGCCACTGGCTTCCTTTGAAGGGAAGTCCTGTAACAGTGTAACAGTAGATTTGAATATAGTTTTTTGTCTGTTTCTTTCAGGTAAGTGAATAAAACTGTTCAAACAATCCATAAATTGTTTGAACAGGTTCAAATAATAATTAATGAAGAAATTACCAGACTAAATGGCGAAAAACATCCTTGGGGTTTTTTTTACTCTACATCATTAATTTATGTATTTAATTGGACATGCCCTACATACATGCCCAGCACCATCTCCCTAATTGACTGAAGGGCTGGCTGCCCAGGGTCATCATGGCTCCTCAAGAGCAATAGTTGTATCATTTCTCTATGCTTGGCCTGCCTGTAACTTAGCAGACAGTCACAATAATTGCTAATAGCTGCCAAGACTTACTACATGGCAGGCAGGGCAGTAAGCGGCACATTTCCTGAGGAGTATTTGCTGGGCGTTGAAGAGGTAAGTGACTATTCGTTCTTCCAGCTTCCTCTTCTCCTCACAAGGCAACACCTTGCAACAGCAGGAGCCTGGATATTTATGCTGATTTCATTATTTTGTCCTCATGGGTAGATTTTGATAATATTCCTGACAAACTTTCATGTCAAATATGTAAATTGAGTTGATAATCTTAACCAGGGCTGTTTTCTGGAAGGATTTGATATTTAATCATAGTTTGGTGCGTTTATAGCAATTCTAATCCAAATAAAGATCTTGGCAATCTCTCTGTGATGCCATATCTGGACACTGGGTGCAATTTGTAACAATATTATAATATAAATTCACTCAAGAACTATTAAAAAGAATTCCCCACTCAAACTAATATTATTATGGAGAACATATTACAGTTCTAAATCTGCCAGTCATTAAACGTCTTTAAAGTATTGATTTCATGCATCATTAGAATGCATTTGCCATTTATAAATTATTAAACTCACAATATCCAAGAATTATATCTGCTTGTTCTTTTTATCATAAAAATGGACCTGAATAAATAAACCTATTATAGGCAAATGCTTAACCTGATTAAGCTAAAATGGCAAACTATTATGGGTTTAATAAACAAATGTATTGTACATCTTTTTCTAATGAATATTATATAATATTCAAAGCAGAATGAAGGCCATGCTATTGACCTGCCTTCACTCATAGCTCATCTGCTTACAAATGCTATAGACATACAGACATAGAGGAATCCACATACAAGCACATGTCTTTTGTTTGTGGGCTTTTAAAAAATAGCTTCAATGTTGGATGGCTTGTCTATAAATTAGATTCCATCAGAAAAGAAATTATGCCTTATTTGTTTTGGTTTGGGTGTTTTGTTTTGTTGAGTCTGACTCTTGCTTTGTCCCTCAAGCTTCCCTAAAACAATCTGTACAGATCAGCTCGGCCTTAACCTCATCCCCCTCCCACCTCAGCCTTCTGAGGGATGGAGTCACAGGCGTGTGGCACCATGGTTGGCTCAGAAACTGTCCTTTGTTGCCCTCATTATTGTCAAAGATGGTGACAATCCAGTGAATGTCATTTTGATGTATTTTAACATGGGAGAATGATACTTATAACACTTTTAAAAATTCATTTTTTCTTTCATTTTTAGATAGTTTCATGTGTTTATAGTGAATTTCAGTTGTTTGAAACACTCATTAGCCTCTCCCACCTCCCACTGAAACCTTTTATTCCCAACAAGTCTCCTGTTTTCATGCCGTGTGTATGTGTGTGTATATATGTGTGTATATGCATGTGTGTGTGTGTGCATGCATGTGTGTGCCTCTGTGTGTGTGTGTGTGTGTTTGTGTGTGTTACTCACTGGGCATAATTGAATTTGATTATGGTTGCTGCATAAACATGGGTCTGGGTTATTTACTGGAGTATGGGTGACTTATCAGTGTTGTACCACTGGGAAAGAAATGACAGTGCTTCCCTAAGCAACCATTAGCTGCCAATAATCTCTCAGGAAGAGATGGGGCCTTAAGAGCTCCTCTCATCCATGTGGACTGGCCAACTCTTGTTCAGGTCTTATGCAAGTAATGACAGCTGCAGTGAATTCCTGAGTGCAATGACCATGTCATGCTCAGAAGGCATCTTTTATCACTGAAACTTTTATTTCTTTGGAGAATTGCATTTGTGACAGCTGTAGTTATTTCAGTCCCTCCCTTAATCCCCTCTGATGCCTCCTGTGCCCCTGCTCCACTCTGACCCAACCCTGTAAGAATAAGGGTCTTGAGCTGTGAGGTGTTGAAGGGGAAGACCAAGGAGGAGAAAATAAAGGAAACAGAAAGCCGGAATCAAGAGGTGTACACAAGCAGACGACTCCTATCAGGAAGCATATTAAAAAGTAGAGCATTTTGCATACTGTTTGCAGGGGCGGGGGAATGAGACAGAGACAGCAGAAAGCTATCACACAATGGGATGGAGCCAGCAGGAAACTAATCAAGTAATGTTGCACAAAGGGATCACAAGATATCTCGAGTGTGTCGTATGCCAAGCATTCAGCAACCTTGGGACTGATAGCAACAGCCCTTCAGGTGTGTGTGTGTGTGTGTGTGTGTGTGTGTGTGTGTGTGTGTGTGTGTGTGTTCATTTTCCCTGGTACAAAAAACTTTAATTCCTCTGGGCCTTGGACCCAACTCCAGCCCATAGCTTGCCAAGTCTGTTCCTGGGCAAGGACACACAACTAGCATTCCTTTGTCATTTCATCAGGGCCTACACACACACACACACACACACACACACACACACACACACACACACACACACACACACTGAACACATTTTGAATTGCTGGTATGTGCACGTGTTTAGGGATAACCACAGAATTATATAACCTATCAGAGGGCTTGTCTCCGAAAATTGATCTCCTCCTTTCAAATGCCATTGATGGCCTTTGTCCAGGGGCAGGGCCTTGTGAAATTTCCCCCGTATGCATTGGGGAACTAGAATCATAACTTTGGAGGTCTTCTTTGGACAACTACATTGTTTATAGGTCAGCTTCCCTGGCGTGTCTAGAAGACACCATGTAGCAATCTATGTCTTGGTCTTTTGGCTCTTAGGGTTGTTCTGCCCCTCTTCTGGAGTGTTCCCTGAGCCTTAGGTATAGGGGTTGTATTATAGACATGCTAAATGAGGCCAGGCCCCGCACAGTCTGTTTATACAGCACATCTCCTGTTTTCCTGCTCTTACGTCCTGTCTGCCCCGTCTTCCACAATGTTCCCTTAGCACTGGAGGGGATGATATAACTATAGGGTCAAGTATTCCACCCTCACTTACTCAGACGCTTTGGTTTCCCAATCTTCAGGGAAAAAAAATTCAACTGACTTATTCAGTCTTGATTTATATCAAAATTAAAATAATCCATATGTTCTAACTAAAAGGTTTCTGTTTTCATTATATGAGGTTTATTGTATGAGCATGGGGAGAGAAGGAGGAGGGGAGAGTGGTGTCCCAGAGAGAGGGAGAGAGAGAGAGAGAGAGAGAGAGAGAGAGAGAGAGAGAGAGAGAGAGAGAGAAAGGAAGAGAAAAGAGGAGGGAGAAAAGAGCTAAGAGGTAAGAGGGAGAAGTAAGAAAGAGCAATAACAGGGTTATTTAAAGAGTGTGTATTGGCTATAGTAAGTGCTGAAAAAGCATGTATTGCTAAGCATGTTGGGCTCATCAGCTTTGTTAATTTGCATGTCTCTAATTATCCACTGTATGTACTGATCATGAGCAGCCCTGTGAGAACAGGGATGCACTGTCATGATTGGCAGTCTGATTAAATTCTTTTTATATCCTCATGGTTTTTGTTTTGTTTTAATGTTGTTGTTGTTTAGGAAAAATACCCATTGGATTTAATGGCCAATTAAGCATAATTTTTTTGTTAAGGGTATATAATTTTTTGTTTCATTTATTTTGTTTTAGCCTAGCATCTACAACAGAGTAATAGAAATGTTAAAAAAAAAATTGACTGGCATTTTGATAGCTCCTGGGAGAGGGGAAAACAATTTCCTTTAATGATGTGGCTCCCAGTAGGTACATCCCACTCTCAAGAATGGTTGGGCAGCACAATCGGACTTGATGGGCTAAAACAAACAAAAAACAAAAGCAGAAGACAGTTCAAAGCTGAGAGGGAGAGAGAACTGGGGAAAAGTATGTGTGAATATGATCAAGATAAAGTGTACAGATTTTTTAAAGAATAAAATATTCTTTAAAGAAACAGTTAGTTGCATGATAAACTTATTTTGTAATTAATTTTTTTAATTACTAAGATTTAAACTAATCTAGAGACTGCCTGTCCTCAAATTTCATAAGACACTGAAGTTTTCTTTTACTGGTGGTGTGAAGTCATTTGGGTTTGGGCAGAGTATTTGAAGGCTAACCTGAGCAATCTCTGTGTGTCCATGTCCAGCACCTGTTCTTCCTGGAGCTTACCAGCAGAGCCATTCCCAAGGCTATGGGTACATGCACCAGACCAGCGTGTCATCCATGAGGTCAATGCAGCATTCACCAAATCTAGTAAGTGCTAATTTCAAACATTACTACTATCTGGAAGTATAGCTTGGTGGTAGAGTGCTTACATACAATGTAAGGTTCTTAGCTCAACTCAAAGCACTGGAGAAAAAAAATTAACATATTACTATCTATATAGCTCTTTCCGTGGAAGTAGAACAATTACAGAGGTAAAATGAGAGAAAATAGCATTAATAAATACCACATGAAACAACAAAACAAACAAGTCTACAATTATGAGAACCCTTTTAGTTACTTTTCTGTTGCTGTGATAAAACACCATGACCAATAGCAACTTACAGAAGGCAGGGTTTATATGGGCTTATGTTGTATAAGAGCCTATCAGGCCAAGGAGGCATGGAGGCCAGAACAGGAAGTTAAGAGATCATATCTCAGTTGTAAGCCCAAAGCAGACAGAATAACCTGGAACTAGGACAAGGCTATATTCTGCCAATGTCACCTCACAATGACATATGTTCTCTAGCAAGGTAACACTTCCTAAACCTTCTCACAATGGGAGATCAAATATTCAAACACCTTAGCCGACAGAGATCATTTATCTTTTAAAGCACTACACTATCCTAATTGTTACTTCATGACTGGAAAGATCCAATTATAATCTTCACCCAGGCCTAAGAAAGTACAGGTATATGATAGTCATGTTAAAGAGTTAACCTTCATGTTCACCATTATGGTATCAGTAGTCTAATGGACAAAGGAAAAACAGCTAACATCGCTGCAAATGTTCTCAGCACAAAGAAATAGTAAATAAATATTCCAGTGACTCTGACCTGACAGATACTGTATCCAGGTATTGAAATGTCATGCTACACCTGTTCAATTACTGTATGTCAGTTAAAAATCCATGAATAGCAGTGTCCTTCAAGCATCCCTGTAAGAAGTCTTGAAATACTCATCATCTACCTCGAAGTTCAGAAGAGATGCTTGCTTTGTGGTCATACTCAGTGTCTCACAGTGAAATTGCTTCAATACTTAGAAGCAGGTGACTGTTCTTTTTTAAAAATATTTTATTAATTTATTCATATTACATCTAAATTGTTATCCCATTCCTTGTACCTTCCCATTCCTTCCACCCTCCCGCTTTCCCCCTACTCCCCTCCCCTATGACTGTGAATGAGCGGGACCTCCTCCCCCTATATATGCTCATAGGGTATCAAATCTCTTCTTGGTAGCCTGCTATCCTTATCTGAGTGTCACCAGGCATCCCTTTCTAGGGAATGTGGTCAAATATGGGGCACCAGAGTTCATGTGAAAGTCAGTCCCCAGTCTCCACTCAACTGTGGAGAATGTCCTGTCCATTGGCTAGATCTGGGTAGGGGTTCAATGTTTACTGCATGTATTGTCTTTAGCTGGTGCCATAGTTTGAGCAGGACCCCTAGGTCCAGATCCGCCCATCATAATCTTCATCTTGTAGATATCTAGGATCCTTTGGAGCCTTCTATTTCCCCATTCTCCCATGCTTCTCTCACCCAAAGTCCCAATAGGATATCCTCCCCTCTGTCCCACTTTCCTGGTAAGTGAAGATTTTCATGGGACATGCCCCTTGGGCTAGTGTCCAGATATAAGTGAATATATACCATTTGACTCTTTTTGCTTCTGGATGAACTCACTCATTATAATCATTTCAAGTTCAATCCATTTGTCCACAAATTTCGGGAATTCCTTGTTTTTAATAGCTGAGTAGTATTCCATAGTGTAAATGTACCACAGTTTCTTTATCCATTCTTCTACTGAGGGACATTTAGACTGTTTCCATGTTCTGGCTATTGTGAATAAGGACATTATGAACATGGTTTTAAGGTCAACAATTAACAAATGGGACCTCATGAGGCTGAGAAGCTTCTGTAAGGCAGGAGAAACTCTCAAAAGAGCAAATGACAGCCTACAGACTGGGAAAAGATCTTCACCAACCCTACATCTGACAAAGATCTAATTTCCAAAATATATAAAGCACTCAAGAGACTATACACCACCAAACCAAATCAGCTAATTAAGAAATTGGGCTCAGAACTGAATAGAGAATTCTCAACAGAGGAATATCGAATGACTGAAAAACACTTAAAGAAATGCTCAACATCGTTAGTCATCAGAGAAATGCAAATCAAAATGACCCTGAGATTCCATCTTACACCCATCAAAATGGCTAAGGTCAAAAATTCAAGTGACACCACATGCTGGCGAGGATGTGGAGAAAGAGGAACACTCCTTCATTACTGGTGGGAATGCAAACTGTTACAACCACTTTGGAAATCTATCTGGTGCTTTCTCAGAAAAATGGGAATAGAACTTCCTCAAGACCCAGCTATTCCACTCCTTGGAATATACCCAGAAAATGCTCCACCACACAACAGGGACATATGCAGGCTACTGTTCTTTAAGGTCCATTGTGTGCCAGCCAGTTTCCTCAGTCTCTTTAGTCTATAATAGTCTTGGCTTTGAGATTAACTGATAATTAATTAACTCTTAGCCTTGAACTAAAACAAATGTATAAACACAATTTAATTTTTTTTACTATAACACAATTGTTATTACATATACCTCAAAAATCAGAACATTTATATAGGAAGTTTATGACACTATGATCTGAAATATGTAAAATTTAAGTAAGTTAAATATTTCTTTTATATATTTTTAAGGGGCAGTACAATTTTTTAGCACTTAACTTAGGAAAATTTTACTTTCTATGCAAGGGGGAGCCATTGTCAGGGAGCCAGTTGACTATGGGCCCACTGTTATAGGAGTTAATCTCCTGAAGGATGAGGGGAACAGGAGAAAATCTACATCATCTAAGGCATCCAAGGGACCAGGTGATACTCTTTCAAAGGCTACTTTTAGATAAGTACACTATTTTATTTATTGTCTTTTCACAGTAAGCTATTGTGCTATCTTTCTATATCTTTGCTTTGACCTTTAATGTGTTTTCTCTAGACGAGCAAAGTTAAGCTTTATAGAATTAGGTGGTACACCTGATTTACAGCTCCCCAAAGATGGTGGCGCCTGTAAAACATTCATACTCATCATACGTGTGGTAGTTTGTTGGAACCCAGATTTCTACCTGTGCCTGCTTTGGAATACAACATGCAATCACTTCTTCCTTTCTCAGAGGACCTACCGAGCCATGTACGATTACAGTGCCCAGGATGAGGATGAAGTCTCCTTCCGAGATGGCGACTACATTGTCAACGTGCAGCCCATTGATGACGGCTGGATGTATGGCACCGTGCAGAGAACCGGGAGAACGGGCATGCTCCCAGCAAATTACATTGAGTTTGTGAATTAGTTCTTTCTCCTTGCCCTTTGAGCTTTATTCTGATGTATTCAAATCCTAATCTTTTTAAAAGATAGAAGATACTTTTCAGATAACTTGGCAATTATTTTACAATAATGTATCCTTACTTTGACAATTAGACACACAGGTACCAGGAAGAAAGGAATGACTTTAGGGCTGGAATCGGCAGTATCCACAATAATTCCTGTAAGCAAAATCATTAGGTCTGGAGACCTGGTGCTGCTAATTGTGTTTGTGGTTTCATTTGATTGGCTAGTCAACTCTTCTGGGAAATGTATTTTTGTAGACTTTAATAGAGATGTTGATTGTCCCGTAAATGTAACAAACGTATGAAAACTTCTTAGATGTCACTTGGAATCATCCAAAGCCAATTCTCATAGTCCAGCAACACAGTCATTAATTTAAAATCTGTTCAGCTTTTGCATCATTGGATAGTTTTCAATTCAAGTGAGAATCACCTGATATAATAAATGGAAACAGTGGCAGAATGGGTTGACTGTAACCTTAGGGAGCTTGCAGGACACTTCCTCTTCCCCTGGGCTGACCAGGAGCTAGTGATTTCTCATGTATTCCATGGTGTAGACTATCTATATCTGTGTTCTGAGCATCTGCTCAGGTCCCCAGAATGTCAGGACCAAGTAACTTCACAGCTACTCTGCATAGGGCAAAGTTCAATGTCGTTTGTTTTATTTTTCCAGAAGCCTCTATCCTGTTGCATGTCTCCCTGGGCTTAAGCTTCTGTGACATGGCAGCTGCTTGCCCATCCTTGTTATTAAAGTCAGCAGTGTGGCCAATCTCTCCCTATCTTTTCTTCTAGTTGCCTGCTCATCAGAAAACATTTTTGAAAAGTTGCTTGAGACTTTCTTTCTGTATTACACTCTAGTTTTGAAAGACTCATGCCTTAGGAAATGCACATATACTCTGGTAAATAAGAGATTTATGTATTTACTAGATAGGATTTATTCACTTAATGCTACCATTGATAAAAGTGATGTGCATTGACCAGCAGCCTCTGGAAAGGGAAATGACTATAAAGTACTCTGGGGGAAAACCAAGGCATAAAACAGTTGGCAGATGTTTGCTCCACAAGTAGATGATTCAGTCTTAGAATTTAGCAACCAGTCTTCAGATTCTAAGGTGGAAATCTAGCCACTAAGTATGATCATAAAAAGGCTTCATTTTGATTTTTGCTTTTTAAATCACCTTCAGGATTAGATAAGAAAGTCGTCAGTGATTTGGGGGTGGGGCATGTAGGTTCAACAGATAATTTACTAAGAAAGAAATCAGTGTCTTCTTTTGCATGAGTGTGAAGGGTTTTCATAGGTTCACAGCCCCAGGACAACCAGTACTCCTGTGTCTTAAATTTGAGCTGGAGTCTGCAGTTGCGGTCACCTGGATGTCGACATTTATCGCAACTCATTTTTCTCATGGTGCCTCTTATTGTGACTTGAAGTTGGGTGGCATTCATGTAGGATCTGAGACTGAAGAGAGCAAACCCACACATATGTAAGAAGACACTGAGACTCTGGGAATATCTACCTTATGCAAGATGCCCAAGAAAATAAATGAAGCATCCACCAATGAAAAATATTTGAATGAAATGTTTACAAGGCTGAAGCCCAAAGTTGGTTCATTTAAACCTTTGAAAAGTGAGCCCATACTTTTGAAAATCATTAATTTCATTAGAATTGCCTTAAAGAGAAGTTTTATTTCCATGAGATATTTCTGTGATGCTGATAGAAAGTTAAAAACTTCTGCAAATAACTAGAGATTGTTCTGGATTTTTAAAATAGACTCATAAATAAACAGCTCACCTAATATCTTGTCATTTCAATAGCCAGTCATGATTAGCCTTCTTAATTGTTTTAATGTCTAGAACACACACCTACAAAGACAAACTGCACTTGCAATAATTTTTCAAAAATCTATACACTAAGAGCAAGGCTGATTTATGCTATGTGTCTTTTATGCTTCCCCAGGCAGACCATTTGTGTGTGTGTGTGTGTGTGTGTGTGTGTGTGTGCTTCTGATTATTAAACAAAGAGTAATTGTTAATGAAAACTTCAGGATAAATGCAGGCAGGTATGATTTTTGGTAACAGCATGTGTGCAGGAAGTTCAGCAGAAGCCAGCGGCTTTGAAATGATGCTTAACATCAGTTGGTCCCAATAAAGTAGCCGCTCGACGGCCCATGTTTTAGCCACGTATTAGTTTCAAAGTCAGACATGATGAATGGGAAAATCAGTACATATTTAGGAAATAGGTGTCCTAAATGTAGAGCTTCACATAATGTTAGCTTCGCAAGAGACTTCTGTTTAAAACCTTTCAGAATTAAGAATTCAACGTTCAAAAAGGCAGTTACTTTTTAATATAGACTGAGGCAGAACAAGACATTGCATGCTTTCAAAGATATGCATTGATAATCTTGACATGGTTACTTGAACACGTAAGGATGTTACCCATCTCAGCCGAAAACAGAAGCATAGATGTGTCACATGCAGGCGCCATCTTTTGCAGCATCATTTTAAAAGATACTATATTCTTAACACCCTCTTTCCACATGCCTCCCTCCCACTTGCAGTTTGGCAGCCGGTATCTCACATGTAACACTGGCAGCTATAGAAGAACTTAAAACAAGCCCTTTAGAAATCAAGTTAAAGGACTAAATGCCAAGCACATGGAGCATGCACCTGCTCCTAAGTGTGATGGATTCTCAAGCTTGACCGAAGAACAAGCAGCCGCTTGAAACATCCCTCAAAGGCTCTGAAGACAAATGTTTTTGGTTCATAGTCCTCTTGAGAAAAGCTGAGCAACATAATATAATGTTTTTTTGCTGTAAGTTTTTGTAGTAGGCTTAAGAAGACATCTCTTGTTCTTTAGAAAGCTTTCTATTTCTAACCTGTGACAAAATGAATACTTCATACTTTTGTTTTGTGTGCACATCTGTGGCGCACACCCAGTTTGGAGTTTTGATCTCGTTGTCATTCTTCATGGTGGCCCAGCATCTTTCCATGTCTCCCAGCCTTCACAGGGCACCCTAGAATGTCTAAGCACAGTTTCCAAGCACCTTGTGTGTGTGGGCGGGTGAGGCTACCCCAGTCTCCCTCTTGCCACTTGGCCCTTTGTTTGAAGATACTGAAGGTATTGTTGGCCAGTCTTCCTGTAGCATTTCCCTCCAGACCCATTTTTGTGCTTGGTTCACAGCACTCCAAGAATTAGGAGAAAACCTTTTCCATAAATGAGGGCAAGTGACACACCTGGTTTCTAGGTTCACCCTTCTCCAGTGGAATGCTTTCAGTGAAATGAAAAAGGAAAATAAGTGTGATCTTTAATAACACAGCCCTATATACAGTAGATATAGTTTATACTAATGTTATAGATATATACAAAATAGGTGCCTTTTTTATTATGCTTGCTGATCATTGTGGTCTTGGAAAGGAAACCTAGCAAGCCAGCCAAGCTTCTGCATATCTATAACTATTTTATGATACATAATTGATATTTTTGTGATGGGAAGTGGGATGATCCTGATGTTACAGGTGGTGGCTGGTTGTATTTTCCTTCTAAAAGTTTAGAACTTTAGAAAATGCTGACTTCTTCAATTTTCTGAGAAGTCAGGTTTTTTTTTTTGTGTGTGTGTGTGTGTGGATTTATATATAGTTGAGATATATAAACATTAAGTTTAGGTTTGGGGTTTAAAATACTTACGGTAGATAGATTAGTTGTATTATGAAGCTAAATTCACTGCGTAAGATGAGGTTCATGGCTTGATTATACTTTAACTGTTTGCTTCTGATAATCTGAATTTTCATTGCATTTGTGTGGGGTAAATACAATATGGTAATGAAGGGTCAGTTAAGTAAGAAGCTATGCGAGCTGATTTTAAAGATGCTAAGAATGAAAGTCTCTCTGAAGTATTCCATGACCCTTAGGACCCTGTGCGAGGTGGGTAGCTGTTAGTAACTGATGACCAAGAAAGCCAAGATGTTGTCTGAAATGTCTGGGTCATCATTCCGGGATGTGTAAGACTATTAGAATCCTCAAGCCTGGACAGCTTCCTGCACAAATGTCCTCCCCAGTCATCTGTAACTTCAGTATATCCACAGGAACTCCACATGCTGATTGTGTCTGATATATTGTATCATGTTTGCATAGAGTACACGTCACTGTTGTCAATTATTGTTAAAATGATTTCTTTTAAAGGAAAGAGAGAAAACTGCATTGCAGCCTCCTTCTTTCATGTCCATACAATGAATTGCTGAGCATTTTGGAAGTAGCAACAAGTGTGTAACAGGCATGATATTTGTGGAACTGTTGGCTTTTGACCTGTGATAAAAATGCAAATTTGAATGATGTATTTGAAACATGCACAATTGTGGTTTGTGATTAATTTGTAAAATTGTACTAACTTTGAGAACATAATGATTTTGAAAGAAGCATTAAATGTTTTTTCCCCCAAAGGAAAAGGATCACAGAATGATACAAGGTTATTAGTATAATTTGGCTTTTGTTACGCAAGTTATTAACACCAGCTATTAAAATATATTTTAGTAGAAATGCTTTAATTCATGTTTTTTTTTTTCCTCTACACTGTGAATCTTAAGCCTTGGTGGACCAGAGACACATTGTGATGTCCAAAGGACTAACCTATGCAAATGAGTTCACAACCTATTGACGTCACAGTGAACATGCGATAAGACATTATTTCTCCTCATAAAGTACAGCAGTATTGAAATAACACAGGAAGCCCGGCCTCCCATGCATTACACTGTAGACACTCACAATCCCTTCAAGGCTACCAAATCGTCAGCAACTGTGTCAACCAGATTGGTGTCTATTGAAACTCCTTGGACGATGGTGGGAGGGAAACGCTAGAGAGGCGTGTTGGCTGTGGCTTTCATAGAACTATGTTCTCACCTATTCCCTGTTCCGGGTCTTGGTATTCTGTGTCTTCTATCTGTATTTGTAAACCATTATGATGAATTAATTTCCTATCAACACATTTGGTTTGCTTAAATAAATACAGGATGTAACAAAATTGTTCTACTTCTTGGCTGTCACTGTGGTTTCTTGGAGTGCAGGTCACCGGGTACAGGCAGTACTCTGTGAAATCTTCCTGACAACTCACAGCCAGTCACATCAAAGATGTAATGGCAGCGTAGAAGGATGTATGACAGAGTAGTGCATTGATTCTGACAACCTGTGCAGAATGTGTTTTCCTCCCTGAAGCTAACACAATTTTAAGTAATAATAATATAGTTTTTAATCCTACACTCTGTGACTTTTTTATGCACAAGTAGTGCTGTGATGCATCCTGATTGTTAACTTTTTCAAAACTCAAGTCTTCACTGGTCCAATGTTAGTTTTCATGTATTTAGAAGATGAAAGATGCGACTTGGAGGAGGGAAAGTGCATCGATTGATATTCTGATCTTTCATCTAAGAGTGTCTTTTTATCATAGACAATAATTGCTTCTTTTCTCATAATTGAAAAGTAAGCTAGCTCCTATTTTTACCCTCATGTATATTTCAAGAAATTGGATCTTGGCTTTATTGTGTGATTTTTTAAAATAAATGTTTGACATAATCATTTCAAACAGTAAACTGATAAACCGTGTAAGCTGGTGCATTTAGAACAGGTCAATCAAGAGGCTTTGCAAACAGTATTTTCTTTTTTTAAATATATTTTATTAATTTATTCATATTACATCTCAATTGTTAGCCCATCCCTTGTATCCTCTCATTCCTCCTTCCCTCCCATTTCCACCTTAGTCCCCTCCCCTATGACTGTGTATGAGGGGGACCTCTTCTCTCTGTATATGCTTATAGGGTATCAAGTCTCTTCTTGGTAGCCTGCTATCCTTCCTCTGAATGCCACCAGGCCTCCCCATCCAGGGGACGCGGTCAAATATGGGGCACCAGAGTTTGTGTGAAAGTCAGTCCCCCAAGCACATATACTAAAATTGGAACGATACAGCATGGCCCCTGTGCAAACAGTATTTTCTAATAGAGCAAACACTTCTACCTACTCTTGAATGATCTGTTTTTCATATTCTGTAAGTTTGGGTTGAATGTCTGTGGTACCATGAACCAAACATACCCATGAACAACACAGGTATCTTTACTTGAAGAATTTTCCATCCCTTCCTTCCTCCTTATTTTTTAAATTTTTTAATTTTTTCAGTGTCATGATTATAGTTGTACTCTTTGAAATCTGGGCCATGGAGGAAATGAATAACTATCTTGTAATAATTTAGGTTTCAATCATCTTATGCTTATGATTTTATTGTTCTAATTTTAAAATTTGTGAAGTCAGTTGAAGAATTGAGATGTGGCTGAGCATGGGATGCTTACCAAAACAAATGTCTACAGATATCTCCAGATACAACATACTGGAAAATAGATGAGAGAAAAATCTTATTATTTTCTTTCTGTAATCTGCTTCTCATACACAAAGTGTTGTGTAATGGCAGAAAATTGGATCAAGTTCAAGGGTGAGCTTCAAGTTTTTCTGTAGTTCTAAGCACAATTCTTTGGCCTTTGTCCATTATATTTTTATTTCTGAGCAGTAGAAGTCTGATGAAAAGGGGTGAATAAGAGGACAGACTCAGATGAAAGTTGATATTAGAACAAAGGTCCCGGTTGCTACTTTGGGTTTATGTCATGACATTTTGATCTTTGCAGCTTTTCCTTTATTTTTGGAATAGTGAACATGAAAGACAAATAGTAGACTAAAATAGAGAAATGAGTGGAATCTGATTGTCTATTACTTCACTTGAGAAAAGGGGATGTTCTGGCATCCTCATATTAGTTTTGAGTTTGCTCTATCTTGACCTGCACTAGTCATATTTTTTTGCCTTTTTCCAGGGTGGTTGCTAACTAAAGGAAATATGTTCCAGACTATAACTCATTCTATGTGGGTTACTACATTCTGTCTCACATGAACTCATGTCTCTTCCTGCAGCTGACTAGACCCAGGTGATCCGGGAGGGCTTCCCGAAAACCTTGTCTATCAAGGATAAGAGTGGCCATCTGCTTAAATATCACAAATATAGAGAAGGCTGTTAACTGGTTATATTACTGAAAACTGTAGGAATTTAACTTTATTAGTAGTAGATGTAAGCTAAAATAAGATTTGGGAGAGTTAAAGAATGTTAGTCATTGTTTTCTTTATTTGTTCTGTTCTTTGTTTTTTTATTGATTAATTTTGTTTTGAAAATTTCATATAAGTATATGGTACATTTGATTTATTCTTAGCTTCAGCCCTCTTATCTTCCTTTCACTCTGGTCATCCCTTCTGCCTCTCTTCAGGTCTTTTCCCTATGGACATACCTTTTTGTTTTGTTTTGTGGCCCAGTGATTTTAACCAAGATCATGGTCTTGATTTGATTTTAACCATGATTGTGTTCTGTGTGGTAACATATTTGGTACTGTTCATTGGAGACTGGTAGGCTCACTGCTTGGTATACAACTGAACACAGTGACTTCCCCAGAATTCCTCAGTTACCAGTAGTTCAACAGGAAGGGATTAGGACCCCCTGAGATCTTCCCATATCCATGATCAATTATTGACAGGTACAGTTTTTACAAGTTCCAGGGCAGGCAATTGTGACTACTGTGAAATCACATTTTTAAATAGCTGTGCCATGTCCTATAGGCAGCATTTCTTCATATCTTTCCATTCTCTCTTCCACAAGATGAGATATTCTCTGACACTTAGATACAATTGTATAAAAGTCTATTTTCTAAGCATCTTAATTAGCCATGAGTTTCTTCACTCAGCTCACTTCACCACACATAGAGGCTTCTTTGATTAAGGTTTACAGCAGCATTTGTCTATTGGTATGAAAAACCTTAAACTATAGTTTGGTGCCATATGAATTTATCTAACCAGCAGTAACAAGGTCCTCAGAGGGTTTATAACTCTACAGCCATGAGATTTGACTAATTATACAGTACTAGGTATGTTTTCTCCCATAATCCAAGTGTAAAGGTAGTTGGTTACCTCCATAACAGCTGTACCACTATCATTGATTTCTAAATGCTTAACAAAGTGAGGAATAGCTGGGGTCAGCTATAGGATTGAACTGTTTTCAGGCACTTATTAAATAATTCTTCTGTAACTACTTAGTAAAACTCTTGATTAAACGGGAGGTACTAACTATAATTTATTCATTCAGCATTTATTTTTTATTTCTGAGTTTAGTGTACTCAAAACAAAGAACAAAGAACCATTCAGGTTGGTAGCAGGAGACTGATACCATACAACTAACAACATATTTCTGTAATTGACTACTTACTTACAGTTTAAGAGACAATGGAAGGGAATTCAGGAATCTTTGAGTTGTCAAGGATAAGGTGTCAACTGCAGGGAGGGCTTGGAAAACATATCCAAGCAGGGAGTGTTTGAACTGAGCTCTGAAAGCTGTGTGAAGAGCTGATAGTTGAAGTCATTTACAGCACTGGACACGTGGAAAATTCAGCCACCCTGGGCAGGAGCAGAAATATACCAGCTTTCTCTCAACGTTTAAGTAACAGTGGCACATCATTTTCACATTTAATAAAAACTAAATCTTTGATGAAAAGAAGATGTAGGAAATGAACTTGTGTGCTCATGCACTCTTTATCACTCTAATTATGACTTCTATTCATAAAGGACTTAGAAAGCTTTTGGGTTAATTATATAAACAAAGTTTCACAGAAGTAGTCTATCTTCTTCTTAGTGTAACTGGTTGTTACGTGGGATTTCCTGTGTTTCTATCACCTCCCAGGATGGTTTTGGAAAAAGTGTGTTGACTGAACCTCATCTAGTACTGTCTGCAGTACAAGCATTGATTAACATGCACTTCTGCCTTGATTTAGAATTCATAACTTCTACGATGGTCATTTTTATCTAATGTACAGTATGAATTAGGTATGACACATTAACTGGGAAATACAGGGGAAATTTATTCACAGTGCAAGAAATTTGTTGGTGTATATTTAGACTATCACCTTCGTCTCAGTAGGTCATAGTATTCTTTTTAAATTCTAGCAAGAATGTTGACTCTACATCTTCTTTAAAAGCCTGACATTGTACTTACAGGTTATAGGTTTTTACATCTGAAATAATTGATTGGCCACATTTGATTCCCTTAATCAATGCCTGTTGGAAAGCCCCATTGGAATTTACAGGCATTTCCTAGTATGTATATTTTTCTTTTAGAAAAAAGATTGGCTTCAAAGACTGTGTAACATGAAAATAATTTATGGGACTCTATACCTATGGCATCAATGGAAAAGTAGCTCTAATTTTGAAATGTCCCTGTTTGTATTGGAATGGCCAATTCCATTTAAATTTTTTTAAAAGTTTTGAAACTGAAATAGAATTACATTAATTTTTTCATAAAATATATTTTGATTATGATTTCTCCTCCCCAACTCCTCCCAGATCCTCTCTAACTCCCTACCTTGTTACAATGAGGCCCACCTTAAACAAGGAGGAGAATAATTGCTCACCTACAGAGGTTGTTCTTGTCCCTTGACGTGCTCTGCAGTGACACAGCTGTCATTGGCAACAGGAGAGATTCCTGGAAGGCAACTGTCTTTAATCAGATGAATCTCAGTGAAGACAGTAAAAGCAGAAGTTTTGATGGTGTCCAGACACTTAGAGCATAGTTAGAAAGTCAGGGTCTCATTTCCTTAAAGACTAGGCAGCTCACTGCAAGTTGAGATAACACAAAATCTTCCAGATACTGACAGGTAGTTGAAAAATGTTTTCCTGTCTAACATAGAGGGGGAATGTCATAACACGGAAATGGGACCCAGTCAAGTGTCATGGGCATATAGGCAAAGTCATAATTATCAGGGGGAGTCTGTAAGATTCAGTACTGGTGGAAGAAGGGGCCCTGGAACTCCCCTTTTAATCTCTGGCTGATGTGGGCTGAAGTTTGTTAATTTTCTGTTGGCTGTGACCATGGAAGATATTTTTCTTCTTGTGTGCTACTATTTTTGCCTTGGCTCTGTAGGCCTGTGGGAAGTCAGCTTAGCCTAAGAATGGCTGAGTTCCTCCTCCTAATGATGTCATCATCTTGAACAAACATCCTGGCTTTCTGGTTCAGTCTGAGACTTATGATAAGCTTGAGGGATGTTGGGTTCTTCGGGTGCAGAAAAGGCACAAGAATGAGGGGAGGAAAATATATGCCAGCTGCAATGGACAGCAAGTCAGTTCCGACTTATATCAGCATTAAGTACATACAGAGTTCAATCAACTCTGACCCAAAGGTGAAAGCAGCAGTGGGGACAGACACAATATGAAGGCAGAAATACCAAACCTCTTCTTCATCCAATTTTAGTGGCCAGCCAGACTTTAGCATGTCCAAGTGTAGATTCAGTGGGTTTAGCAAGAGGAGTCTTTAAGTTTCTGTGAAGTAACCTAGGCAGTTGCTGTCATCAGTTACACACAGAGGCTGTTGTCTATTAGAAAGCCAGTGGGAAGCTAATGATGTATCACCCAGGGCTGTGGTCCCCAAATGAATGGCTTTTAAGTCAAGTCAGAGCAAGAGAAGCTAGGACATTTACTTAGCCTTTTCTTTTCTTTTTCTTTTTTCTTGGAGATTCATTACGAAGGGACCATGGCTCTGTTCCAACAGAGCTACATGTCTGACATCTGAGTCGATTTCAAGATATTTCTTGGGGTGCAGTTTTTACCCCCATTGTGTTTTCTTCTCTCAGAAAGGGTTCAGCAGAGCAGACAAAAGCTCCCATCCCATAGAAGAGCAGACCTGTGTACTTTGAGGATTACCCACACAGCAGCTTCATGCCAGTTTGTCTTGGCATCATTTCCATGCATTCTCTTAGACAGCAATGCATGCCTCATATGTGAAGTTAGCAGCGCTCCCGTGTGTCCATAAGGTAGACTTGAGGCCAGTTGCAGCCAATTGCACCATTCCCAATTGTTTGTGGTATGTTTTGGCCCTTTTATTTTCACGCCTTTCTGGATATCCCTTCTGCTTTTTGAGAGAGCACTTTATTTCTCTATTTATACCCTGGTCGTATTGTTTACAAGAATCTGATTATGACCTCATGCCCCACAAAGTTAAAAAAAAAAAAAAAAAACTAATAACATTTGAAATGTTGAAGTGAGTATATTTGTAATGTTTTCATTATTCGATTAGGGTAAATTCCTTAAATAGTTAAAAGGACTTTTAAGGCAGAATGATGCTATAACTCTAAGACACTTAATAAAACACTGTTCATTTGTCCTTTAGCAAGATTCACCAACTTAGAGAAACAGTACCTCTTATGGATTGCGAGTGGGTGGCTTTTTCTTTTCTTTTTTTCTTTTTTGGTCCATTTTCTGTCCTTCTAACTTCCCAGTGTTAGACTTTGTTGCCTGGGATAGTAACACTTGACCATGAGTATTTAAGAAAAGTTTTTATGTATACAATAATTACTCCCCAGAAAATGTGTGTGTGTGTGTGTGTGTGTGTTCTTCACTTGTGTGTGTGTGTGTGTGTGTGTGTGTGTGTGTGTGTGTGTGTGTATATATATATATATATATATATATATATATATATATATATATATATATATATATGGGTTCATGTATATATGATGCCTGTGGAGGCTAGAGGTTAATGTTAGATATCATCCTTAGTCACTGTCCCTTGTCTTTTGAGACAGTCTCTCACTGAATCTAGGTAGAGCTCATCCATTCTGATAGACTAGCTAGCCAACAAGCCCCAGGAATCCTCCTGTCTCAGTCTCCCCAGGAATTTCAAATGCCTGCTGTTACAGCCACCTGGATTTTGGGGGATTCTGGAGATCAGCTCAGACTCTCATGTTTGTGGGGCAAGCACTGCACTTAGTGGACTATCTCTCCAGGTCTCACTCAACAAGGCTGTTTTTGACATCAAATACCACTGTTCATTTTGATTTTCACTAATATCCCTTTTAATCACAGAAACTGTGTGTGCAGTGCATTTAATATTGTTGTTTCTCCATATAATACTACCATTGGTTAAAATCAGGAGTTAGCAGAACAGAAGGGAAATTTTTTTTATGGGAGGAAAGGGTGCAGTGAGGATTTGGTGCTCACGTGTGCAAAATGGCTAAATGAGTGATAGCATGCATAGGAAAACCTGGAGCAGAAAGAGGACAGATTGAGGGTTAAAGCAAATTGATTTTTCAGAGCTCTCAGTTCCAGGAGTCTTAGACCTGAATATCTGCAGAACTGGCTGTTTCTGAGACCCGTTTTACTCCTTGGGTGTTGGTGGCCATCCCTTCTCCATGTTCTCATGGTCTTCTCCCTGGACCTGTCCGGGTCCTAATCTCTTTTTGTAAGGACACAGTTGCACTGGAGGATAATCTGTTCTCATGATCTCATTTTGCCTTAATTATTGTAACCTGGCCCTGGCAAAAATGAAGATATTCTAAAAAGACACCTGTGTCTTTGATCTGACTAACAGTCTATTGAAACAATGGACTCCCAGAGAAATGAGAATTTCCTGTTGAGAGAAAGAAAAAGCACCACTCAGAGAGGGAATGTGTCTCCCAGGAAGAGATGAACGACTTTTCAGACAACTTTACAGGGTCAGACTAAAGCCAGGCAAAGATGGGTCAATGGGATGGGGAACTACACTTTGGCTAGGTCTACTTAGGTGTTCATGTTCCTGGGTCTCTACATTTTAACTACACTTCAGTGCCCCGAAGCTGGGATGTTCCTGGATCTCTTTCCCTCTTTCCAGGTTAGTCACATCGACTACATCTCCCTTTTCTGTGTCTCACTAATGTGTTCACTCTTTTAATTGGCTTATTGAGGATGGGTGGTCCCCAAGTTCAGTATCAATACCTAGGTATGCAGGGTCACACAGATCAGAGAGCCAAGACTCGAAGTCAGGACATAGGATTTCTACTCTCAAGAACTTCCTTTTGTCCTACCCTTCCAGAGAGCTCTGCTTCACTCTTGTATCTCTTCTCTTCTAGTGCCAACCCTTAGCAGTGGAATTGAACCAGGCCTTCTCCTAACAGCCAGCTGTGTTGCTGCAGCTAAGCTATGTCTCCCAGAGAACTGGCTTTCCACCAACACCTGCTGTAGGCTTGCCCTTCTCTCTACTGCATATTCAGATCTGTATAAGTTGAATATCCATTACCCAAAATGCTTAGGGCCCAAAGTGTTTCAGAATTTTAAAGACTTTGGAGTGTATACATGTATAAAATAAAATATTAGAATTGGATCCAAGACTAAGCACATTTTTTTTCACACATACCTTATACGTATAATATAAAATAGTTTTACATAATGCTTTCAGTAAGCTTGTGTTTTAACTGCGATCTGTCATGGGGTCAAATATGGAGTTGTCTACGCATACTGCCTATGTGGGATATCTTGTTGATACTTAAAAAGTTTTGAATTTGGGAACATTTTGGATTAGGAGTGGCTCAGCTTGTACATGCTGCAGCAATGCTGTAAAGAAACAACGCCTCCCTTTGCATCAGTGCTGGTGAGAAGCTATCTCCATCATCTAAGCTTTAATGAGATCACTTATATAGGGTTCTATCCCTTATGCTGGATGACTGCTTTATTGCACATTGATGGATGGTGTAAGGATGTTGTCTTCATTTGTTTCTCATTGCTGTGATAAACACCACCACCAAAAGTGACTTAGGGAGAACACATTCATTTGGCTTTCACTTTCATGTTACAGTCCATCTTGGGCGACACCCAAAGCTTCAGCTCAGACAGGAACCTGGAGGCAGGACCGGAAGCAGAGAACACAGAGGAACACTCCTTATTGGCTTGCTCTGTACGGTTTGCTCAATTACTTTTCTTAACCCTAGAGATGTCCCTGCCCACAGTGGGCCACAAATACTGGGATGGTTATCTTGATCACCAACTTGACGGGATGGAGAGACAGTTAGGAGATCAGTGACGTATATGCCTAGTTGTGTCAGTGAGGGTGTTTGGAGGATGATTAGCATGTGGAACAGCCATGAGGGGGAAAAGACCCACCCTGAATAAGGGCAGTACTGTCCAGCAGACTTGAGTTCTGGCATGGAACAAAATAGAAGACGGAGGAAATCAGTGGGCACAAGCAAGCTCCATTTTTTCTCTTTTCATGATCAAGTTTGTCTATTTTGTGGCCATTGTCTGTGGCCACCAGACTGGCGCTTCTTCATAATTTCAAAATGGACGCACAGTAGCAATTGTCCAGGGGTTTCTAGGCATTCAGCTTTGGCCTGGGGTTGCATCGTTTCTTTCTCTTGCTTCGAGTCTTTCCAGCTTCATGGTCTGAACAGTGTTCGCTGGCTCTTATATGCACAGCCATTGTGGGCCTATGTAGCCTCCAACTGTGTAAACAAAGCTAATAAATTCGTGTTTGTAATTACATGTGTTCAATTTGAGAGATTCCAAACAAACAGAGAGACCACAAATGGTCCTCTGTGAAGGGCACTCATGCTATGAAAGAGAGCATGCTCCCATTTCATCCTTTATGGAAGCATTAATTGGCCAGTAGGGAAGGGTTACTAAAAACCCACACATTCATTAAGAACAGATTAAATATTAGTTGTTAGTTAAGTATAATGAGATGGCACAGAAGCATCTTAAGGCCTCTGAACATTTAGGTGGGAGAAGGACCAGAACAGAGTGGATTATATCACAGTGTAATATATAGTAGCACGTTCAGTTTAAACTGATAAGGAGACCTGCTAGATTTTTAACAAATTAAACTTTGTAAATTACCATTTAGGTACCATGAATATTGAAAGGGGAAGATTTGTGGTACATGTTGACCTTTAAAAGATGCATAGCTAATCAGATCACTGATAGTTAAACATGAACAGCTTTAATTATCTGAAAGTGACACAAGAGGGCAGCTGTGTTCTACTCCTGAGCACTGTTTGCTGTAGCATATTAGGAGCAAATTGAATGTGTGCATAATTAGAATGATAAATTCTGATTACAAAGAAATTTCTTATTATATGGATGTAATAAAATTATTTAATTGGAGCCCAGTTAATTTTGCTTTATACCCTCAAATCCTTACTAACAATGGTTGACAGGCAATAATAAAATTAATACCCTACTGATTAGCCTTGCAGTAGTGCCTGCATTTACATAGAACTTTCTACCAATGGCTTGGAAGTCACTTGACTTACTTGAAAGTGGAGCTGGGGATTAGACGGAGATACTCATAAAGTATTGAATAGTCTGGTACCCTTGGGGTTATATAAACATTCCACCAAAATGAATACTCTGTGCAGAACTCAGCATGCTATACTGTAGGATTAGACAGTTTTCTTTTAGCTGCTGGGCCATATCATGTATCCTAGAAGGGTTTTTAACTTTATGATACCATTGATGGCAATCCAGTGAGCAGGCAGATCCAAGATACTAAGGCAATGCAGCCTGAACAAGGGATCCCTAACATGCTCCAGGCCTGAATCACGTCCCATTTAAGTGGCTGTATAGTATATAGCAGCAACCTAGGAAGACGAGTTCTACTTTAAGACAGACCAAGAATGGAGCTGAGATGTGTCCACATACTTCAGCAAGGATGGTATTGGCTTGAGCAAGATGCACAAGTTTTGTAGGAATGGGCAGCCAGTTGACCTTATAGCACCTTCTCCAAAGTATTGTAGTTAGATTGTTCTTACACACTACATTTCCATAAACATTTATTACCTCAATGTGATCCATTTCTGTTTATGATGGGTACAAACAAGCATATGAAGTGTTTTTTTTTTTTTTTTTGTCAAGTCCCAATTCACCAGGGTGGAGTGGTGTGGGATGGGTTATGGTCTAAGGGCCTACCTAGGGGTAGGACCCCATATGTCCCTAGGAAGCAGCTCCTTTGGACAACAGTTTAACATGCTGATTTGACAAGTTCATACTGACACCAACAGAGCTGGGAATAAATTCTGGAGGGAAGTCAGGATTGTGGCAGACAGCGTGGGAGATGTCACAGTGAGAAAGGACAGTGGAACCAATGTTGGAAGCAAGGACGATGCAGACTGGAAGATGGAGTGGCTTAGTAATTCAAGAGCTGAGTGTGGCACCATTCATCCAGAAACAATGGGACAAAAGAGTATGTCCTTAGGTCTGAGGGTTAGTTCCAATTCAAGTGTCAGGGGGGGAAATCAGAAGCTCATGTTCAGATAGCATATGTTTAGATTCTTTAGCTGAGGATTCAGAATGGTGGGTTGTTCCAAACAGCAGAGGACATGGGGTCATCTGATGAGAGAGAACAGACAGGTGCCAAAGCGCTGACACAGGGGAACCAGAAAAACATCCAGACCAGAGAAAATGCTACCCTGAATCTGGACACCATTGGTAACCATGTTCCAAGAAGTAGTTTGGTTTCTTTTTTTGTTTTTTTGTTTTTGTTTTTGTGCTGGATTAAAGCAATCTTCCTGGTAATGGCAAGGACTTTTACAGCTTCTGTTTCCCTCAAGTCTCAGAATTCTAACACCAAAGTACGAATTGTTGTCGAAGATTAATGGAAAAGGAGAATCAGCTTTAACTCGTCTCTGAGGTCATGTCTTCACGGGCAGCCAAGTTTCATCCCTGGGTGTTGAAGGAATGCAGATATGTAATCAGGGAGTGACCACTGGTAATGTTTGAAACATCATGTACTACAAGGGGATGTGAGCACCGATGACAAGTGAAAGTCATAAGATTTCAGGAGGAGAGGACCACAGAAACTAGGGACAAATGCATTTGGTCAGAGTTTGGTCCGGTTGTGGAAGGAATCCTGAGCAGATGGCTCATGAGCACATTGAAAGGAATGTGTTGACTGCTGGAAAAACATTCCAAAGCAACCTCATCTTTTGTGAAAGGATGTTTGTGAGCTGGCAGAGCACGGGTGGGATTCACAGCTAACGTGTTGTGTAAATGTGGGGCAAAGTATGCCATGTCACAATATTGCCATGGGAAAGGGAGCTAAACACACACGTAATGAAGGAATTCTTGTATGGCCGAGAACCATTAGGAAACTCTGTACTCAGAGTGGAAGAAAGATGGTCAGTTGACAATGACATTTGGAAAGGGTCCATATTGCCTCTTCTAGATACTACAGTGTCTAGGAAGAGAAGGAATAACATAAAACTGAAATTAGGACTGACCAGCACACAGGTGTGAGTGCGTGGAGTGGTTTCCACTAATTTTAAAGCTGAAGAAAATGATTATCATTTTATTTATGTGCGTATGTTTGTGTGAGTGTGTGTGTGTGTGTGTGTGTGTGTGTGTGTGTGTGTGTGTAGGATGACTTGCTTGAATATATACTTTCTTTTCACTATAGGGAACCCAGGGATTGAACCTGGGCCATTGGGCTTGGTGGCAAGTATTTTTATCAACTGAGCCATCTTGCCAGCTTGAGCTCTCCTCGCCTCCACTTTGTATTCCTGATTATTTAGCACTTGGTCTAGAAACAGAATCTGTGAAACTATGGAAGGGGATACACCATCTGCATAGGGACAGATGGATTTAGTAACAAGAGTTGCCTAAGTGGAAGTCCAGTAGATAAATTATAAGGTTTTTCTAAGCAACAAAAAAGACTATGGAGAAGTGGAGAACCTTGTCCTGAATAGGGAGGTGGATTAAGCATAGCAAATAGCATAATCTCTCCATACTTGATTACAAGTTTAGTAGGCCCTGAACAGATCATGAAGAATTGTTCTCTAAACCTAACAGAACAGATTCTAAGAGAATCTAGAAACATAAGCAAGAACAGAAAGTTGTTGCCTGTATATCTAAGAGTTAGTGGTTATAAAGGTAGTGTAAACTATCAGAAAATAGATGTATAAATGGATAAAAAGTTAATTTTAAAACATTTAATTCTGAAAGAATCAAGCTAGAAAAAATTTAAATTCTATTCACTGGACTAAGCATCAGAACAAAGCATAAATATTTGAATGTTCAAAATAAAGAGAATAAGACAAGTATTTAAAGAATGAAGAATTGCCAAGCTTACTTGAATGAACTCAGTCCCCAAATGCAGGAAAAGGAGTATTGGTTATAATATTGACTTTATTTTGAAATATTTTTAATTTAAACCTCAGTTTTAGAGTAATTATAGATTTGAGTTAATTTAATTTGGTTCACCACACTCTTGCAGAACAGCAATAGAATAACTAACCAGGATGCCTAGATGGACTCAGTCACTGTATCATGTATGTCACAATCACAAAGATGCACTTCCTTTGCTCCTTCCTTCCTTTTTCTCTCTTTAACCCTTGATAATAGCTCATCATTCCTCTATTAATTTTGTAATCACAACAATGATATATGAAGCATTCATTCAGTAGCCTCTGTAATTGTATATTTCCATTCAGTGTGATTTACTAGAGATTTATCAAATCATGATGTGTGTCCTTTTTATGGTTGAGTAGTAGTCTACGACCTGGATTTACCATGTTGTAAAAATTTCCCCACTGAAAGGTGTTTGAGATGTTTCTGGGTTTTAGTTATTATAAATAAAAGCTTTTTATAAGCTAAATGCCTAAAAATATAATTGGTAGACTATGTAATAGTTATAAATTTAATTTTTAATATACTGCCAAGTAGTTTTGTGCATGGCTTTATACCATTTTATATTCCCTCTAGCACTGTATTACCTAATTTCTTTTTAGCAGCTTCATTAAATATTTTGCATTTTCACTACTTTTTAATGCACTGTGGGCAGTGCCATGTCTAGGCAGTTGGGCCTGGGCTGTGCACAAAAGATAATTGAGCACTCCAGGGGAGAACAGCCAGGAAGTTCTGTTTATCCATGAACGTGTTTCAGTTCCTGTCTCCAGGTTCGTTCTTAAGATCCTGTCTCAAGGTTCCTGCCTTAGTTCTTGCCTCCAGGTTCCTGCCTAAGCTCCTGTTGGCTTCTCTTGACGCTGAACTGTGACCTTTAAGTCAAACAAGCCTGCTCACAGCAGGCATGGCAGATACCAGCAGTGGCCTCCAAATATTTCCTCTCCTTTCAGAGCAAAATAGTTTTGCTTGATCCAATGAGCATCAACAGAAGGGGGCGTTTCCTACATAGTCACAGTGAAGTGTTGATGTGGGACGATGACCCTGATCAACAGGCCATACGACTAATGTGACAGTTTCTGAGACGCTCCCATGGGAGATAGCTGGCAGCTTGTCCTTGGCCCCTATCTTTTTCCTTGTTGCCCTCAGTGTTACCACCTAGAAGGAAATGCCTCACATGCCTCCTCAGATTTTTAATATGATGCCACCTACCAGGTGTGGCAGAATAATAATGAACTCTGAAGGACCGATCCCGGAGGAATGTAATAGGCATCCTGGGCCTCCACGCGATTTTTTTTCCCAAGAGAATGGTTTAGTTGTTGTGCGCAGTGTAGTCTCCTTTTAGTGGCTACATGGAGATTAGAAGTTGTTACCCATGTGAATTGCCCAGCACAACACTAAATGTGGTTCTTCCATTAAAAAGAAAAGGTCCTCCTAATTCTGCCCTCTAGTAATGGAGAAACAAATTGGATTTTTACATTTTTGTTTTTCTTAGAACAGGATGTGGCAAAATGGAATCTATCCAAGCAGATATGAGCAAGCCTAGAAGCCATGTTATACGAGGAACAGGTAAAGAAGTTGTGTTGTGTTTCCTGTTTGTAAAATAAGCATGCCCTTGACTCAGGGGAATGCCAGGAAAGTAAGGACCTGAGATTCTACCTAGCATGGTGGATTTGGAGCTGGATTATCAATGGCAGTGCTGTACCTGCCTGAGGATTTGCCCAAATGAACCTGAGGAATTGCAGGGGCAGGAGGAGTAATGGTGGCTGGGCATTGGTCTTACACTCCCACAGCCTTGGCAGACAGGAAGTTCCAGAGGGATCATTAGAGAGGCACTCTCTAGCTTCTGGAACAGTGACAGTGCTCCAACTAGTGTGTGTGCCAGTGGCTTTTACTGTGTTTTCCCAGGATGGTTGTGGGTCATTATGTTGTCTCCAGGTCTCCAGAGAAAGGTCAGAAAGGGTTGGGAGCAGAAACAAACAAACAAACAAACAAAAAACCAGGCACTACCTGCTTCTGTAGGCTCTGAAAACACAACTAAAACTAAATGTTTTAGAAGGACAGAAAGTACAGGGCCATCTTGGGAATGCTAAATCTAGAAGAGAGACCAAGAATGAGGTGATACTGATGCTAATTCAACTTGTCTTGTTTCCTGCATTCATATGAGCCAAAACTGTTGGACTTCCTTTCAGACTCTGGCTGGCCTCCTTTAGAAGTGAGTCAGTGCCCTAAACAAAGGTCAAAATGCTTAAAACTCAACAGAAGAGTCCCTGTGAAGAAACCAAATAAGCTCCCCTCCCTAGTGCATATACATATGTATGTAAAGGGAAACATTAGGTAGGCCATGGCGATGGTTGATATTGTCAACCTGGCAGTATCTAGAATCACCCATGAGACATGCTGACAAGTGATTTTACTGGTTTATTGATTTTATTGTATCTTATGGTCTGAAAAATACTGTAAGTTTATAGAAGTTGGAAAGTCCAGCCCAACTGTGGGTGGCACATTCCAACAGGGCCCAATGCATACAGAGATTGAAGGGAAAGCTTCTGCTTGTTGCTTGATTACTTGCTTTTGCCATTTGATAATGAGGGACTATTGCTACTGGTCGAATCCTTTGTTCACACCAGAACCCAGCTTTCTCAAGCCTTCCAACATGGACTGACAACCAGTTGAAGACCATTTAGGCTTTCAATGTTGGATTAGGACTCCTGAGATATCCAGCCTTGTGGATTGAGCAGCTACCTGACTCGCAGCCTCTCTGGGTGAAGGCAACTATTTCTGGGTTATCCAGACAACATCGTGAAAGTCAATCTATAAAATTTCATTTATACATATATGTATGTATACATATATACACATATGCATATGTATGTACATATGTTTAATCATTCCTATTCCTCTAGAGAGTCCTCAGCAATATACTGTATTTTTTTGGACCATAAGACACACTTTGCCCCCCAAAAGTGGGGGACAATTAGGGTACACCTTAGGGTCCGATGGCTGTTTTTACTGTTTTTCTTGTTTTACTGCTTTAAAAACTGGGTACATCTTATGGTCAGACTATGGACATCTCATAGTCTGAAAAATGCAGTAAGCATCACTCTAAACAAGTCTATTGACTGTGGTTCAGCTGTGATCCTATGTTCCATTCCATCCCTGGGGTGTTCCTGCACAGGCACCTCTACACACTGAGCTCAGGATGAATGAAGCAGAATCTGGAACAGGTGTGTGTGTGTGTGTGTGTGTGTGTGTGTGTGTGTGTGTGTGTGTGTGTGAGAGAGAGAGAGAGAGAGAGAGAGAGAGAGAGAGAGAGAGAGAGAGAGAGAGAGAGAGAGAGACACGCTTCTTTGAGGAATGTTACAGCTCTTCTGGCTACTAAAGCCCTTCGCCAAGAGGGGCAGTTGGATGGTGACTACAGAGGGGAGCTTGGTCCCATCAGCAAGGCCACTGGGTGGGAAGAGCCCAGGATCCATTAGTGAGTGTCCAGAGAAAGAAAAAGGCCCTCTCTGGAACAGCCCTTCAAGTGTTACAGCTCAGTGAAACAGCTACTCTTAGACGATCTTTAGTGGACCAGCTTTAGTGTCCATTTATTAGTGGAGCAGTTTATGTCTGTCTACTCCATGGTGAACAAGCCCTATATGAACCTTGGGGAGTGGGGAGGGGCTTAGGGTGAATGCATCCTATTGGTTGTGGCTGGCATGCTGGTGATGCTCTATTGGCATCTAGGTAGGTGTCAGCTATGTGACTACCTGTGACTACTTTGAGAGTTGAGGGTGGCCAGCCTACCTGCCCGTGGGCATGCAGACATGGAAGCAGAGAGGAAGCAGTCCTACTTCTATCAGTCTCAGGATGAGATTTTAGGTTTCAGGTTTGAGATTTGGGCAGCTTGGACACTTCTCTGACCTCACTCTAACCCTATCCTTGTTGTCCCTGTCACCCAGCCTACGTGCCCTACAATTGACCGTGATTGTAATTCTGCAGTACTTCTTCTGTTAAATAGTTTAATTATTATCAAAGGAAAATAATTTTCAAATAGATTGTTTCTATATTTAATCTTATTCAGATGGAAAATGCCCCTGGGGCACCTATAGTGAGCTCATCACATTGAGAAGCATTTAATGCTTGCCTAACGTAGGTATGACATCAGCCTGCACTGTGACCCTGGGAAAGGTTATTTCCTTCTATGGCACGTACCACTGTCAGTGTCACCCTGTGAAACACCCATGCTAAATGACCTGCAATTATCAGGAAGAGATGTACTCTTTTACCTTTGGGCCTCTTCTTCTTAGAAAGCCACCCCTCCCTGTTGTAGCACCCTGTTCACACGTCTGCCACACAGGCTTGTCTGTTCTTGGATGCTTGGTAATGAGGCCATGCCAGCTTTCAGTTGGTAGCTTTGTCCTGATAATAGTCTGGCACCCAAAAGAACTTAAACATGATCCTTAATTTCTTGGGTTTACCTTCTAGACTGTTAGCTGCTTCGTAAGGCTAAGTGAACCCTTCTATTCAAAGACATTTGTCACAATAGGAGTACTGCATTAATTTAACAAAGGCAGCGAGCGTTCTGGGTAGCCTCTGATTATCACTTGCAGGTGTGTGTAGAGAAGGTATCCAGGGAAGTAGCTACAGACACTTGAGCCCTAGTTTTAACTTTGTCCCCATCTTGCCTTACACAACTTTGAGTGACTTTGAGCAAGCCACAGAACCGTGATAAGTCAGGGACTGAGCACACCTGACTTTCTGTATAGAATACTGTGAAAGGAAATACGAAGGACTCAGGTAAGCATAGTGTAGGTTTTGAGGGACTTGTCCTGCCCTAGACCTGAAGTGAGCATGTTTTACTCAGGAGAATCCATTAGCTAATGACTTCTGGTTTTTTCTTGCCTCCATGTGTATACTACAGGGTGAGGAGAGCTTTTATTTATTTATTTATTTATTTATTTATTTATTTATTTATTTATTTATTTTTATTATGCATTGGTGTTTTGCCTGAATGTATCTGTGTGAGGGTGTTAAATCCCCTGGAACTGAAGTCATAGACACCTGTGAGCTGCCATGTGGGTGCTAGGAATTGAACTGTCTGGAAGAGCAGCCAGTGTTCTTAATCACCGAGCAGTCTCTCCAGCCCTGGGAAGAGGTTCCAATGATGAAGCGAAGGGACAGAGCAAGGATGCTCAGCTTAGCCTCCTCCTTTTGGGCCACTGTTCCTAGGGGGGAACAATAGTTCTGGTGTGCTCTCCTGTATCATTCTCTCATTTTCAATTCCAAAAGCCTGCCTTGTGGTGGAAGCCCACCCAAGCCAGCTAAAGCCACTGGACCCATAGTTTGGTAGTTTGACTGATTAAAGGGACGTCTACTTTATAACAACACTGCCTGGTCACATTACCAATGACAAGTCAGCATTTGATCTCATGTCACACAAACTCCTCTTATTTTTCAATAGGATGAGAATAAAGAAATCCGAAGTACAGATGTCCCCGAACTCCAGCTACAGGAGGCATGATGGTTGTGAAGTGAGCTTTAGAAGGGCATGTGGGGTGCTGTGCTACATATTACTGTTACTCCAGGTTGGAACTACTGAGGCTCTATGTCCAGTTTAAACTCTATAGCTCAAGAACCTGTCGATCTCGATCATGTCCTATGGCTTTTTAGGCTGTCAGATCCTTCAGCTTTAAAATACACATATGGGGCAGGGAGAGCTTTCATCTTTTCCCCCAGGTGAAAGGTTAAGAATCCAACACTGCTAATCACTGAAGGAGGTTACAGACTCACAGGGAGCCTTTTGAGTCTTAGCAACTGACAAAGTCTGTGGGTCCACTATTCAGTGCCCATTCACTCTTTCTAATGTAAGAAACTCAGGTTTTACTATTTAGGATCCAAAAGATATATTCTTGGCTTCTCTTGTATGTAGAAAAACATCTTCCTCCTTCTTTCATATGATGTGGAAATGCAGGTTTGGAAGTCCAGTAACCACAGTGAATTCTAAACTATATTAATAACAAAAGATACACAGGAAGGTAGGTGGGCAGACAGACAGAGGGTGCTTGGGTTGACATAGGAGAGTTGTCACCCAAGCCCTAATTACTCCACCTCCAGATTTCCTTTATGTGAAAAAGAAAAGAAAAGAAGTCACTGTTATTGCTCATCTTTGTTGCCAGAGGCTCGAGGAAGTTTCCGAATGGAACAACTAATTTAGGTGATGTAAATGATTAAAGAGAATCTAACTCTGCAAAATGGCATTGCACATAGAGAAGAGAAAGGGCTGATCTGCACGCAGAAATACATGCCATGTGAAGTGAGGCAGAATGAAATTCTCATGTACTTTTGGCCACTAGTGTCATTGTAGAAACTGGAGATTCTCAATATTTATTGACCCTAGACATCAATTACATATTTCTGCTTACCCACTTCAATTTCCCTCCCCAAATACTTTTAACAGTTAGCAACTGTGGATATGAAGAGAACCTGTTAGCCACGTTTTTGTTTTTGTTTTTGTTTTGTTTTTTAGCTTACCAAAATGTACTAATTCTTGCCAAATGTGAAATAACACTTAGTTACTTTCTTCCCATGATCCTCCCTTCCTTCCTTTCTATTCATTTATTTGTTTTACATCCTGATCATAGCCCCTTCCTTCTTCTCCTCGTGGTCCCACTCTCCCTCCCTCTTTCCCCATTCCTCAGAAAAGGGGAGCGCCTCCCCAATCCATCCCAGCACATTAAGTGGCATCAAGACTGAGTGCATCCTCTTCCCCCTGTGGCCTGGTGAGGCATCCCTGCCAGGGGGAAGTGATCAAATAGCAGGCAACAGAGTCCATTTTAGAGATAGTCCCTGCTCCCTTTACTAGGGGATCCACGTGAACCCTGAGATGACCACCAGCTACATCGTGTAGGAAGCTTAGGTTCAGTCTTTGCATGGTCCTTGGTTAGTGCTTCAGTCTCCACAAGCACCCCTGGACTCTAGTTAGTTTGCTCTGTTGGTTTTCTTGTGGAGCTCCTGTCCCCTCAGATCTTTCTGTCCTTCCCCCTCTCTTCTACAAGACTCCTTGTGCTCTGCCCAATGTTTGGCTGTGAGCCTCAGCATCTGTTTCGATCTGCCACTGGGTGGAGCCAATCAGAGGACAGCTGTACTAGGGTCCCCTCTGAAAAAATATGGGCTGCTTCGGAATTTTTGTGTCTTCCTTGCACAAGGACCATCATAATTTTCTCTGTATCATTCCAATTTTAGTATATGTGATGCTGAAGTGGGTACCACTTAGTTACTTTCAATGACGACTGTGAAGCAGAACCTACAAGCCTGCCTGTTTTTTTGTTCTATTATGAACTAGTGGTTGTAAACTACATTCAATTAAGTCAAATGAGTGCCATTTCCCCTTAAGCACCTCAAGGCACTTTTGCAAAGCTCTGAGATACAGTGAAGGTAATACTTGCCCTCTAGAGTCTGTAAACCTTTCTTCCACATTACTCTTGATGGTAACTGTAACACTGTGAAACAGTTTCTGTACATCAAAGTAGGAGTTCTAGAATTGAATTTCAATTTTTAAAGTATTTCCATGATTTGGGGTAAGTCATTTAGCCTCCCTGGCCCTCCTTAACTATAGAAATGGAATATTAGCATTGATTTCCTAAAGTTATTATAAATATGAGATCATCTAATATGCCATGATCTGGGGCACAGCTTATGCTCAATGGTGACTATCTTTTATTTAATAAACATTCTAGTGACTCATGACCAAGGCAACTCTTATAAAAGAAAGAATTTAGTTGGGACTTTGCTTGTAGTTTCAGAGTTTAGTCATTATCATAGCAGTAGGAAGCATGGTGGGATGCATGGCGCTGGAGCAATAGCTGAGGGCTATATCATGATCCATAGGCCAAGAGAGACACTAGGCATGGCATGAGCATTTGAGCCCTCAAATTCCAACTCCAGTGATAACCTTCCTCCAACAAGGCAATACTTCCTAATCCTTCTAATATTTTTAAATAGTGCCACTCCGTGGTGATAAAGTATTGAAATATATGAGCCAATAGGGGCTATTTTTATCAACCACATTCCACTCTTGATCTCCCATAAGCTTGTAGTCATTTCATAATGAAAAATAAATGCATTCAGTCCAAGTTCAAAAGTCCCCATAGTCCATCAATATCAACACTGTCTAAAGTTCAAAGTCTCTTCTGAGACTTATGGCAATCTGTTAATTGAATCCTTTATAATATAAAAATAAAAAAATCAGATCACATACTCCCAATATACAGTGCCCCAGAATATACATTATCATTCCAAAGGGGATGGAAGGGAGCTTAGTGAGGAAATACTGGACTAAAGCAAGCCAAAAGCCCACCAAGGCAAACTCCAAATTTTTTGTCTCCATTTCTGATGTCAAACCACTCTTCAGATCTTTAGTCCTTTCAGCTTCATTGACTGTAACATGGCTCTCTCTCTTGGGATGGTTCCCCACCCAGTCAACAGCTTTCTTTGGCAGGTATCCGACAACTCTGGCATCTCCAACATCTTGGGGTCTCAACATAATCCAGGCTTCACCTACACAGGTTTATGCAATGACATCTGGGCTTCCATGAAGGAACATTCCTGACACAAGCCTGGCCTCATCAGATTTCTTTAGCCATGGAGGGAGATTCCACAATCCCTTTCTTGTATCCTTGACAGGTTGCCTGAGATGCCAAGTTCTGCTGTTTGATGGAGTAGAGCTGGACCTTGGTCCTCTTCTTCAATTATATCAGCTTTCTCTTGTGATAGTTTCCTTAACTGATTAAAATATTCTTTAACCAAGTGGTGGTGCTGCATGTCTTTGGTCCCAGAACAAAGGAGACAGAGGCAGGTGGATCTTGGATCTCTGTGAGTTCCAGGACAGCCAAGGGTACACAGAAAAAACTTGTTTCAAAAAGCCAATAAACTAAACTAAACTAAACTAAACTAAACTAATTTTATAAATCCTTCTTGCAAGTTGGAAGCTTAGCTAGGTAGGATCTCACCCTGTGGTCACCACTTCCTTTATTCCAATTAGCCTCACAGGCTTTTTCTTTTATTTCCTTGAGTAGAGGACTTGGCTCCACATCACTTTTCCTGGTGCTCCCTTTCTCCTCAAACTGTACATTTTGTATTTTGCTTTGTCAGCTTTTTCCTTTTCATTATTGATCTGCATAAGAGTGATTACTAATAACCACATGACAGTGTCAATACAAGGTTGTCTTAAAATCTCTGCCAAGGCTATTAATCCAAAACTCTTCAATTTAGCTTTAGGCAGAGTTTGAGGACAAGAGCAAAAAGTGGCCACACCCTGCCAAAATATCACAAGAATGGTTTCTGTACCACTAACAAATATCACCTCCCCCAACCTCTTGAGCTGGGCCATTGTAATTTACATTGTTCTCAGTACTACTGTCTTCCATGGTCTTATTACACTGTCGCATTAAACCCAGCTGAAAGCATTCAACCAGTTTTCTTATCCAAAGACCCAAAGTCATCCAAATTTTTCCAAACAAATGCATGGTCATGCTTCTCACAGCAATATCTTGTTCCTTGGTACCAACTCATGCCTTAGTCACTGTTCTATTGCTGTGAAGAGGCACCATGAGTAAGGCAACTCTTATAAACAAAGCATTTAATGAGGGGCTTGCTTATAGTTTCAGCGATTTAGGCCATTATCCTAATGGTGGGGAGCATGGTGGCACTGATAGTACTGGGACAGTATCTGAGAACTCCATCCTAATCTGTAGCCCAAGATAAAGACATTAGGTTTGGCATAGGCTTTTGAAACCTCAAAGCCCACTGCCAGTGGCACACTTTCTCCAACAAAGCCACACCTTCTAATCCTTTCAAATAGTGCCACTCCCTGATGACATAGGATATATAGGCCTGTAGGGATCATTCTTATTCAAAGCACCGCACCTAGTGTCTAGAATTTTATCCTAGAGCATGGGAAGCATTGATTAAGTGTGTGAAAGTGCGGTTAGACTTCACAGAACAGTAATATTCAAATGAGACCTTCATGTTGCTGGTGAGTAAATAGGTACCTGAAGGCATTGGGGTGACATGACCACTCAGGCTCTGGAGTGGTCTTTCCAAAACCTTTCCAAAAGCACATGACCAACACTGTGATGAATAAGGCTGGAATTAAATTTAAGCATTGACAAGTTTAAAATGACCAAGAATGCAATTCATTTAGGCAGTAGAAACTATGGCTTACATAGCCTAAGTTGGGGTGTAAACAACAGACAAGGAAATGGATTGATAGTCCAGTCTTGGTATGGTCTGCATTTCTTCAGTGGCCCGAACTACCATAGAAAGTCGTCAGAACAGACCCCTTGCTTTGCATTATAAGTCACATGCCTGCTTCCAGTTCCTGGACACATGAAAATGGTGTGAAGGCCATGAAAATGGTGAGCTAACAATAAAAGTCCTACAGGAATCTGAATGCCCCAACTGGGTGCTGCTCCCACATAGGTTCTGTCATTTAATCCTCAGATAAAACCCTTAGCAAAACTCTTACAGGTAGTTTGTTCATCTTTTTACATCTGGGTAAGTTAAGGTATGGGCAATTTAACGGTAAGATACTTGGATGGAGAGTAAAATCCAGTGGGAATTTGAACTGTTATGGAATTATGATACAGTACCGAGAGTGTTTATTAACATCACCGGCAAGAAACATTGGCCCTGGCACTGTACAGCTAAAGATAAGTATATTCATCTGACCTAGTCATGCCCTCTGCGGCAAAGTGAGAGAAGCCAGCCAGCTGCTTTCCATCTTTTCTGAGGACAAAACAAGAGGAAATAGGTTTCAGGCAGGCACGTGTGGAATCTGTACATTCATTTGAAGTGAGCTTTCTAGTCATTAAAAAAAAAAATGTACCCTTAGGATGCAAAGTCTGAGAGATCAATCAATAAAATAATCAAATTAATGACAGCAATAGCACACTTAAATCAAAGCTAACATGATATTCACTGTGGAAACAGCATGTTTTCATCATGCTCAACTTGGGAGAGGAAATGTTTTAAAGTAGGGCATTATCATCTATCCTCAATTCACCCCAGTCCTCCTCCCCAGATTCTAATAAGGTGCTCATCGTCCTCCATATAAATTGCCTGACTGCAGGAGAAGAAGAGCTCTTGGAAAGTTATCGACATGGATCCAGGCATTCTTCTTAAGGTGATAGAACAATGGTAAGGCCTTTGAACATTTCGCTATGACAAGTCACACTTACAGCCCAAACTGTCACATGGCTGGAAACATCGGATGCTGAGCTCCAGGTTCTGTGCTCGCAATTCAATGCTGCGGTTTGTTGGCACAGCTTTTGTTTCTTCTCACAGGCATTCTGAAGGCCTCTGTGGAGCTAGAGATTCCTCTCTCGTCTACCTTGCTGGTTTGCCAAAGCCTCTTTCCTTGTTCTTCTAAGCCATGTGTCCTTGATACCTGTGCTTCACACATGATCAGATTGGTGATGGCGGTGGTTTAGATCCTAATGTAGCTGGTGAGTGCTGGGTCAGGTATATGCCGTCTAACATGCTTAGAAAATGCTAGTGCTGTGGGTTCATGGCATGAGCCTCAGAGTTACTATTACTAAGGATCTCCTTGAGAAGAGTCTCACTCTGTGCCCTTTGCTCTTCTGACTTGTTTAGAAGACCTGGATCCTTCCACCTCCTTTGGAGCAATTATAGATCAGTAGTAAATTAGAACCATAAAAAATTCCCCCTCCCAGGCTTTTGTTTCACATGGAAGGAAATGGATATGTCCTCCACACTTAGCCACTTAAAATCCTCCCTGTCTCCTTCCTCTTGAGAGGAGTGCAGGGGAATGAGCTACACTTGAAGTCTCTTCCATTTTTCCCATTGGACATTCAGGGAAGAAGGGTTGATGAGTTTAAGAATGCCTAGCAGATCAGTTGTTTGGTCTGCCTCCCTTTCCCAATGAAAGCCCCGGAATTCTAAATCATGGTATCCCTTTTGAGCAGTTTCTGTTTTCAAAGCATAGCAACCAAAGGCAGCTTCCATGTCTACACGGACTTCGTCATCACAGCAATTTTCTTGTTCTATGTGCCGTGAGCCAAGACACAGAATCTTCAAAGGACTTTTTCCAAAAATGTGTTTACCCCTTGAAATATTCATTTAAGCCACTCAGCTACCTACCCTGGGGTTCATGATAAATTATGCAGATAATTGCTTTAATTCTCTGCTTCATTTTGCTAATGTAGATCTGTCCTTGCCTGTAGATTTATTGTGGACTCCGTGTTGTCAGGGAATGAGACTCACTAAAGAGCTGATTACTCTGTTGGGGTTTACTGCTGAGGGATGAGAAATAATTGTGTGTCCTCACGTCCAATGGTTTGAGGCTTCTTTGTGGGTCTTATTATTAGATGTAATAGAGATAGCCCATCTGGGTATGAGAAGTGAGGGGAAGAAACTGTGGAAATCACTGATAAAAGTTATTATATGGAGTTCAAAATACATACTCGAATATTACCTCTAATTAGGTTGTAGCCTAATTTAATTTAAACAGCAGTGAAGTTTGAACTCATCTCTCTCCCAACTCATTAATATAAAACCTAATGCTTTCTTCAGTATTACTTAATGCTTTATAAACATTAACTTAGGTTTGGGAAATAGCAAATATTTGCTGTGAGAGCATAAGGACCTGAGTTCAATTCCAAACACCCATATAAAAAGTTGCTTATGATAATAGGCACCCAGAATCCCAGCATGGGGCTGGGACAGGAAGTGGAGGTGGGGTGGTACCTGCTGATCCTTGGAGATTGCTTGCCAGTCATCCTAGCCTAACTGGCAAGCCCCAGGTCCCGATGATAGAGCCCATATTAAAAACAAACAAACAACAACAACAACAACAAAAAAACCAAGTGGAAGGCTCTGGAGAAATGACTTCTGCTCCTCACACACACATGTATAAAGATGCACAGGAACCTGTATAAGCATGCGAATCATCTGCATAAATGTAAGCACAAATAAATGCTCACTAATGCACCCAGGCATCTTTGCCAAAAGTGTGCTGACAACTGAAGACTGACTTGCCTTTACTCTTTTCAGTTTGTGTTATTTGGTGCGACTGTAGCTGCCGGAGTGGCTGTGGGAGAGGAGAGAGAGAGAGAGAGAGAGAGAGAGAGAGAGAGAGAGAGAGAGAGAGAGAGAGAGAGAGAGAGAGAGAGAGAGAGAGAGAGAGAGCAGAACCAGGGAAAGAAGAAAGCCTGCATCTGACGTCACGATAAGGCGCCGTGATGAAAGGGGCCAGCATCTCAGAACCCTGGTGGCGCCACACTCACCTGAGTGTGATAAATAAGAAGCATAAGAGAGCTGGAAGAGCATCTGAATGCAAAGCACACAGTGGAATTGTGAGCAGCACCTTGGGAGAAAGCCATGCTGTTCAGAAATTGTTCAGGACTGTGCCTGAGGCTGGACCGGGAGCTTTCTAGTCTGAAGCTCTGCCTTGGGTCCATTGCAAAACAGTCATTCAAAACAGCCAATGGTGGCGACTTAGCTCCCCTTTCGTTCTTCGTAACTTTTCAAAAAAAAAAAAAAAATTGTTTTTGAAACACATAACCAGGGAAGCAGTGAGCGTCTTGCAGGTGGGCGCTTCTATACTCTCAACCATAAAACTTAAATCAGTCATGGGAAAGAAAAAAAAGCAATACATAAGCTTTAAGAAATACCGTTTCCTTAAAACCAATAACCCATGGAAACTGTAGTCTCTCTAGACCATGACAGCGCTGTTTGAAAGGTTTCTGGATTGTTCGTTGCACTACTGCTGCTGAGCCTACATGGCCGGAAGCTTTCCTTTTACCTCCAATGACTTCCACCCTTTGGGTATTGCAACACTCTGTGGTGAAACTAAAGTTTTCCAGGCTCCTTCTGTTATGTTAAAAGGGCAGAGTAGACATTTGGCTTATGAAATAGTCCTTAATGTTGTAAATAGTCTCTAGATGCCTGCACCGGAGCCTTTTAGGACCGCAGCTTAATTTTAGTGGCACTCCAAGAGTGTTGGTGCCAGCATTTTTCCTCCTTGAGGTTGTTGATGAGCTGCGTAGGAGAAGTTTGCCTCGCCGTGATGCTCTCTGCCTGCCTTGCCACTGCAGCTGTGACTTGGGAATCTGAGAGTGGTGTGGGACTCTCTTTCTGACTTTGCCTGTTGGGTACTTTGTCTGCATGTCAACATTTTTCTCCCACTACTTTGGTTGTGTCATCCAGAAGAATGAACCCCACTCTTGGCTCCTCCCTCTTCCTGCTCTCCTGGCTAACAGTCCTCAGGCAAAACGTAGCGTTTCTTTGATCACATCCTGGTGGCTCCATTTCCTTCTGCTAGGAAGCTCTTGACCTTTCCATTGACCAAGAAAAACCTGAGATAAGTTAAATTTTAACAAAGTTCACTGAAACAAGCAAATTATTCCAGAAAGCCACAGTCAAGTTCATTTGCAATTCCCTACCCATGACCCCATGTACAGATTATATGTACAGCCAGTGAGATAAATGATCTGATTGGCCATGACCAACCTTTACTTATTAATATGGTCATGTTTTGGCAGCTTTTGATTTCTTATTGGCTGGAGATTCAGCAGCTGATTACTGACACTCAGTTGCTGTTTAAAAGTGATACTATTAGTTAGGTTATAATCTGGTTATATAACAGATAGCATCCAGCCCAGTTTGCCCTGTGTTATCTGGCTGCTTTGGGCCAAACTTTAGCACTCAGGTATAGAGACAAGTTTAGGCCAAAGTTACAGTTTCATACAGGGTGGTGAAGCCAATCTTCTTAGATCCAGTTACATTTCTAGCCTCTTTGTTCCTACTGTCTCACCTTAGCTCTGCGTTCCTGCCAGAAGTGGGTCCCAGGGTCTCCGACATGCCATGTATTTAGGTCTCTAAGGACTTTGATCCTTCTGTCTAGAACTTCCTCTCTTTCTATTTTTGGCTAACCTCTACAAATCTTTCACATCTTGGTTTAGCTGTTGCCTTTGTCTAGAGGGCTGCCTTCACACTATCCCAGCACAGAAATAAGCTCCTTTTCACAACCATCGCAAGTAGTAGAGCTCAGCTTTAGCCTAGGTGCACATTGACTTCGTGTCCATTTCACCTGCCATGTTTTTCTGCCTTGCCAAAAGAGTATATAGACTTGGCCTTTGTCGTATAGAGAACTTGGCATAAGAAGATGATCTAACTGTTGTAGGCTTAGATTTTTAAGAAACTACTTTATTCAGTGGTCTTAAACACTTCAACCTCACTTCTAACACACCGATCAGAGGAAGGGGAGAAAGAATAATAGTAGGAAAAAGAATGTGTGGGCCTGTTTAGACATAGTTCCTTGGGCCAGTTCCATTCTGCATTGTTAGGATGCCAGCAGTCCAGTCCAATAGCCAACACTAACTAGTCACACGAATCCATAGAGTTAGCACAATCCAGCAGAAACTGCAAGACTCCACGGAATCTGCACAAGTCCATGGAAGCAGCCTGAATCAGCTGGAGTAGCATGAGAAGTTTTCTGGAATCCTTCTCTTCAAAAGACAGCTTTCAGCACAACTCCATGTGACACAACAGTCTTCAAAGATATCAGAAACTTCCACTTCAAATTTTTGCTTCTTTGAATCTTTACCTTTTCTTGTCTTGTATGTCACTGGCCACACTAACTGTCATCCACATCACTATTTAGCAGCCATGCTTTCTTCTGCTTGCTCTTACGGCAGTAACTTCAGTTTCTAAAAATATCTAGAATGTTAGTATTCACAAAATTCTCTCTTTGATTTGCAAATTATAAAGACAATAACCAATCCCTTGAAAGTATGGCATCCTGAGCCCTTTGTGATCTAGCTTTGCTTCATGAATATTCATTTGCTTTATGAATATTAATCTTATAACCATTGCATAACTGATAACTCAGGCATATTGTTTGACTGGGGCACCTGAATAGGTGGGTGTTTCTTAAGCCAGTTTCCTAAGGAATAGTTATATCAAATAAAAAAGGAGGAAAAATCATGTCTGATGAAATAGTTCTGCTCATTATTCTGGCTAGTATCTCACTATAACTATATATCTGACTATAAGAGAGTATATGAATATAACTTCTTCTATAGATCTCAAAGATCTATTTATGCCATGAGAACTGTTCAACAAAGAGTGTAATTATTTGTCTCAAGATGAAATACCTGATGAGTGACAAAGTGGGTAGAACTCATTCTGTGACTGTCACTGCAGCTATTTATACAGATCAGGCCACCCTATTCCCAGGCCCTGGCTGCCAATTTTATGGTTGGTGTGGTAATACACTTATGAAAATCTCTCTGTCTGTCTGTCTGTCTCTCTCTCTCTGTCTCTCTGTCTCTGTCTTTCTCTCTCTCTCTCTCTCTCTCTCTCTCTCTGTCTCTCTCTCTCTCTTTCTCTCTCTCTCTCTAGCCTGATCTGGCACCCCCTCCTCCCCTCCTAGTTCCATCCTCTCATACTTTTCTCCTCATCCCCTCTTTCTTCCTTCTCAGAGAGGGGGCGGCCCCCAAGGAGTACCAACCCACCCTGGCACCTCAAGTTCAAGTAGGATGAAGAACATCCTCTCCTACTGAGGCCTTACAAGGCCTTACAAGGGGAAAAGGGTCCAAAGGCAGGCCACAGAGTCAGAGGCAGCCCCTCCTCCCATTGTTAGGGGACCCATATGCTGACCAAGCTGCATATCTGCTACGTATGTGTGGATGTCTAGGTGTAGCACATTCTAGCTCTTTGGTTGATGGTTCAGTCTCTGTAAGCCCCTATGGGCCCAGGTTAGTTGACTCTGTAGATCTTCTTGTGGAGTTCTTGACCCCTCCAGATCCCTCAATCCTTCCTCCCAATCTTCTACAAAACTCCCTGAGTTTGGCCTCTTGTTTGGATGTGGGTCTCAGCATCTGTTTCTTTCAGCTGCTGGATAAAGCCTCTCAGAAGACAGTTATGCTAGGCTCCTGTCTTCAACCATAGCAGAATATCATTAACAGTGTCAGGGGTTGGCTCTCTCCATGGGGTGAATCTCCAATTGGGCCAGCCATTGGTTTGCCATTCCCTCAATCTCTGCTCCATCTTAATCCTTACATTTCTTGTAGACAGGATAAAATTTTTGGTTGCAGATCTTATGGGTGGGTTGGTGTCCCACGCTATACACTTGAAGTCCTACCTGGCTACAGGAGGTGGCAACTTCAGACTCCTTAACCCTCACTGCCAGAAAGACTCAAACTTTTGCTGGATGTCACAGCCAGAGTTAGCAGTACTACTCCATGAGGTTACTGAATACTGCTATCCTGCTATGTACCCAGTCTGCTTGATTTACATACCGTTAGAACAGTGCAACAGCCAACCTTCCTTTTCTTGGAGTTCTCATGCAATCAGTTTCCCAATGTAAGCTAAAGCATTGTTGTAATCTTAAATTACTCACTCTTCCATGCCTCTGACCAGAGCAACATGTGTGTGAATGTATATTATGGGAATAAATGATGGAAACAGTAAATAAGTTGAAAGCAGATGTATAGAACAGATATCCACTATAGGGTTGGATATGACATGGATATAGTCTAACAAAGCCTGTTTGTAATGACGTTTACAGTACTGTTGTTATATGGGTCAGCTGGAGTTCGTGCCGTAATAAGCCCTTGTAAACTGTGATAAAGATTTCTGTGACATGCCCCCCATTCCTTCTCCATGTGATGCCTTCTGTGCTGTTTAATAAATACAGAGAAATTCCTCTTTGTTAGACACACACTCATATACACACATAGATCGACACAGGGACAGATTTACAAGGCACCATTCGGGAAGGCACAGATTCAGACTCATACAACAGACAGGGGTCACAGAAGATAGGGTGAGGGGAGGAAAAATAGAGAATTCAAATCTGGGCTCACACTTGATTAAAGTACTCCAGAGGGAAGCGTTCTCTAATTCAGTTTTGTTAATTCAACACCAGTGCATTATAAATGACACTGAATTTATCACTGATATGTTCAAAACAATGCATTGTTTGGAAGATGTAGTCACTTTTCCAGACCATGACCATCTTGTGTGGACAGGGTAGAGACTGAGCAAGTCTATGGAGAATGACCCTCAATACCAAATCTAGTTCCCTAGCTAACACACCATTTCCTGAGAGAATTATTTTGAGTTATCTTCAGCTGTGTTTTCAAATAATCTTAGCACATCTCATCTTGGATGATGTAATGTTAAGATTTTAACATCTATTTCCACTCCCTGCAGCCCATTCTGGCCACCTTGTGCTTAGCAGACAGATGCCATGCATCAAGCCAAACTTCCTGCAGCATGGTTCACTTTATAATCATCTTGCTCTTTTTCTGAGCTTCAGGCTATCACAAGACTTTGAAACTCCACTAAATCCAATTAATTTGATTATCTAGTACATTAAGATTAAAAAAAAAGAAACACCGTTTGCTTCAGACCCTAATAAAATATGGATCTAGCGATATATAGGCACCACAAATAAGCATTGGGTTGTGTTAGAGTTATGAAAAACGTAATTCAGCAAGTGTGTCATAACTAGAAATGTAGTCAAATGTTTTTGGTGTAGGTTCAGTCAAATGGATTTTAGAACCTTCTTTGAAGAGAAGCGATTTACAGAGCCTAGTCAGATCAGTTAATATCTTTGCTGTTGAGATTAGGATGGTCTGTATTGAGAGTAAAGGCTTGTCATGAAATGAAAAATGTTGACTTGATATAGAACCTAGGGTTAGAGAATTGTAATCAGATATAGAACAGATATGTTCACTATCCTGAGGAGATAAAAAGGTTGCTTTGACTTACCATGTATTATATACCAACTATAGCTTAGACTCTGAGACAATATAGGTAAATTAGGAAAAGATTATTTTCAACAAATAATTTATTTCTCCAACAGAGGAGGCCACATGCACTTACAGATAGGTTGTGGGCAGTGTTACAGGAAGTATGTGGTTGTGGGAGTTTAGAAGATGGGACCAGTTACATGCTATTACCTCCTCTTGGGAGGAGGGCTGGCCCTTGTTAAAAAGAAGCTACAGTCTAGAGAACTGGTGAACTTATTTTATGGAAGTAGGGAAGAGAGTCCCAAGTGATGAAAACGTGTGATACAGAAATGTGTAAACAGAAAAAATTAACAAAATTGCAACAGTCATTTTTAGTGGTCTAAAAACTTTAAATTCTTGGGAATAAATCTAATAAAAGACACTCAAAGTTTTGTTAATACAAACAATAAAATACTTTTGCTCAAGGATTTGTGCTTCTCAATTCTGTCGAGCCATCAATTCTATGGAAATTATTCTTAGATGTGGTACAAAGTCCAATCCACATATAACATTCTGGGAGCAGAAGCTGACAAGCTGGTCATAAAATTTGAGTGGAAACACAAAGAATCCAAACCGATCAAAATAACCGTGTTGAACAGTAAATGTACAGGCAACAATAATGACATTATGAGACTTAACATAAATGACAGAACAGAAGAAAATATAGAGTCCTATATTTTGGGTTTGATTGACATTGACAGAAGTATCAGTGAGCCCCAATGAGGAAAGGTATGGTGTGGCGGGGCATAGCATACAAGATGAAGGAATGTTTGAGAAGGTGATGAGCAAGGGCCAGTGAAGGGAAATGCTGTCCTACAGGTCACACAGTTGACTGAGACTGGTGATCTGGTACTGTGGCATGGTTTCGACTACCCATGTATGGCCCTTGACAGTACTTTGCAGAATTTATCTTTTTCTCATATAGAATATCTTCGAAGTGATGTGCCTGGAAGAAATTTTAATATGTCGGTACCTAGCTCATGACAGAGAAGTATTAAGACTTAATAACAGGCATTTCCCACAAACAGTACATAGCCATGTAAGCTAGTTTTTAATAATTAAAAAAACCCATCCACACTGGCAATTTTATCTCTGTAGTGTTCTCTTTACCTGAGATTTTAATTTCTGTTATGAACTTAAGCTAGCAATGGAAGCAATCCTTCAAAAGTCAAATTTTGTTTTGATAAATAATGAATTATGTTTGGGTACAAGAAGAATTGGCCATGGAATCAAGCGAGCATGAACTGACTGACATTTTGGGGTCAGAGAACATTGGTGTTTGAACATTGCCAAATTTTATATTTTCTGGGATGCCAAGTGCATGAGAAAATTTCAGGTTCTGAATCCACTTGGAGCATGCTTTGAAAATTTTACTTAGGAAAAAGGACCAGATAGAAATCCATGTAAATCCATTCTTCAACTGAGGGACAGTCAGGCTGTTTCCAAGTTCTGGCTATGTCCCTCAGTCGAAGAATGGCCATCTCTTAGGCCCAGTTTTCATCTTCTAATGCTATTAGTAGATGTGAATACATTGACAGCAAAATAAATATTTCCATCTTTTCACATTTTTATCAACTGCCCAAAATCTGCTATGTACTTCTCTTCATTCAGTATATTTACACAGTTTATAGAGACACAGTTAATATAATTGGTTATTTTTGGATATATCAAAATATGCACACATTTATGCAGTGCCCACTAAGGCCACAAGAGGGCACCCTCCCTTAAGATCTGCCTTAGAGAAAGTTGTGAGCTGCCCTTCAGGTGCTGCACATCAAACCTGGTTCATCTAATATTATTAAACGCTGAGCCATTTCTCCAGCTCCTGAAATAGGCGCTTCAGCTAAGTGTCTATAAATGCTTTAGGCTCTGTGGCTACATCAATGAACAATAAAGCTAGAACCAAGATAGAAGCTCTGGGAGAGTTCTTGCAGAGATTCCAGTGAGCCACCAACCCTACATCTGACAAAGGTCTAATATCCAAAATACATAAGGAACTCAAGAAATTAAACACCACCAAGCCAAATAACCCAATTGAGAAATGGGGCTCAGAACTAAACAGAGAATTCTCAACAGAGGAATTATCTAATGGCTGAGAAACACCTAAAGAAATGCTCAACCTCTTTAGTCATCAGGGAAATGCAAATCAAAACAACTCTGAGATTCCATCTTACACCCATCAGAATGGCTAAGATCAAAAGTTCAAGTGACACCACATGCTGGCGGGGATGTGGAGAAAGAGGAACACTCCTTCATTGCTGGTGGGAATGCAAACTTGTACAACCACTTTGGAAATCTATCTGGCACTTTCTCAGGAAACTGGGGACAGGGCTTCACCAAGACCCAGCTATTCCACTCCTTGGAATATATCCAGAAAATGCTCCAGCACACAACAAGGATGTATGCTCAACCATGTTCATAGCAGCCTTATTCATAATAACCAGAACCTGGAAACAGCCTAAATGTCCCTCAGTTGAAGAATGGGTAAAGAAGCTGTGGTACATTTACAGTATGGAATACTACTCAGCTATTAAAAACAAGGAAATCTTGAAATTTGTGGATAAATGGACGGAACTAGAAATGATCATAATGAGTGAGTTAACCCAGAATCAGAAAGACTTACATGGTATATACTCACTTATAATTGAGCACTAGCCCAAGAGGCATGTCTCATGAAAGTCTTTGCTTACCAGGAGATTGGGATGGATGTGAAGACATCCTACTGGGACTCTAGGTAAGAGAAATATAGGAGATGGGGAAATAGAATGATCCAGAGGGTCCTAGAAACCTACAATAAGAACATCATGATGGGCAGATCTGGGCCCAGGGTCTCTGCTCAAACTACTGCACCAACCAAGGACAATACATGCAGTAAACGTTGAACCCTTACTCAGATCTAGCCAATGGACAGAACATTCTCCACAGTTGAGGGGAGAGTGGGGACTGACTCTGACATGGACCCTGGTGCCCCATATTTGACCACTTCTCCTTGGTGGGAAGGCCTGGTAGCACTCAGAGAATGGATAAGTAGGCTACCAAAATGAGACGTGATAGGCTGTGATCATATAATGGGGGAGGAGGTCCCCTTCAGTCACAGACGTAGGGGAGGGGAATAGGGTGAAAGCAGGAGGGAGAGGAGAATGGGAGGATACAGGGGATGGGATAACAATTGAGATGTAATCTGAATAAATTAATTAAATAAAAAATACAAAAAAAGAAATCCATGTAAATATGACAGAACATGGGAAAAGAAAATCTGAGTGATAAAACTGTGATGTGATAGGGAGAGGAGCTTTAAAACCAAACAAGATGTTCTGCATCTTCTAGGACATCGGTTTTGGTGTGCTGAGGAATACTGAATGGGGCTGTCCTTTTGCATAGGCTGGAAAGTTCCCAATGCTTTGGATATAGGAATACTGTGAGTACCAGTATCAGAAAAAATATACTAAATATAGAAAATTATTAAGAGCTCCTTAGCTATGCAAATACATAACAACAAAGTGACTACAGCCTTGGTAAGTCAATTCCCTGGCCATGCAAAGCAGCCAGAAGCTATTCCAGGCATAGATTCCTTTTTGTCCCTCTTGGTGTTACCACTGCAGTTAAGGTAAAAGCCCAGATGTATTAGGCTTGGCCACCTGTCCTATTCCCAGTGTGCAAACCATTACTCATTAGTAATGGTAAAATGCAGGGAGAGATTGCTTCAGTGACTCCAAGTATGGCTCTGGTGTCCTATCATGATGTTTAGGCTAAAATAGGAGAAGCAGAGGTCCTTAAAACTAGTCATTATTTGAGGTGACAAGCCTGGTTCTTTCAAGGTGATCGCTTCTCCAAGGTTTTGTTTCTACCATTTTGGATGATGATGCTTGTCTGGCATAGGAAGTGTCTGTTTTGCCAGGCTCTGCTATTCATTAACTCTAAGGTGCTTCAAGAAGAAAGGTTAAGGATCATGATTTATGGCTGCACCTTCAGCCGAAGTAAAGGAGACAGACAGACAGACAGACAGACAGTCAGACAGACAGACAGACAGGCACAGAATGAAGGCAGAAATGTCAGGCTTTTACCCTATCTTTGTTCTCCTGTGGTTCCAAAGTGAGGACTCAGCACATTTTAACAAAAGCAGTTTTTACTTGCCAATTTCACCAGTAATCAGGCACTTTTAATGATGGTATGACCAACCGTTAACAGGGCCTCTTTTAATTTTTAGGCAAGAATAACATGCTATCTATAATGTATGTATGTTTGCATGTATGTATGTATGTATGTATGTATGTATGTATGTATGTATGAATCATCTATCTATCTATCATCATCATCTAATGTATTTTTTACATGAGAAAAGCATAACTTTAGAGAAGTTCCTAGTACCTCCACTGACAAGGTTGCTAGTAGGTGGCTAAGAGGTTAGGACAAGGAGGCGTGAGTTAGAACCTAGGACAAGGAGTATGAGGAAAGATGGTCCAGCAGAGCAAGCTGAGAGATAGAGGGAGGGAGGGAAATGCAGGTGCCAATAGATTCTAGTTAAATTCTATGAAATAATAAAGCCTTTAAAATTTGACATTGTTTAAAGGTTGATTGAAAATGTTGCCATCTCTGAAGTCTGATTGTTTGCTTTAAGTTTTCCCCCAATTGTTATTTTTAGTTTCTGGGGAAAGTGTGTTTTTATATTTTAAAATGCATGATTACACAAATTCCTTTCAGCTCTGGTAATCTGGCTGGAAGCTTTTCTTCATGTCTGAATGTAGATGGTGGGGACATTGGCTTTCTGATGAATTGTTCTCTTTCTGTTCTGTAAAAGGGCTTGAAATACATCATTGTTCTGTCTCCAGGCAGAAATGGGTTATCATTTCCTCTACATTGTTTCTCAAAAAAAAAAAAAAAAAAAAAAAAAAAAAAAAGAAGCCTTTTTATGAGCTTGGCAGATAAGGATATCTACTACAGTCAAAAGCTCTATAGCCTTTCTTGTGGTCTTTTGGTTTGACAAACGGCTTCACATGGCCCATGCACCAGCTTTGCTACCCAAGGCACTGTCCTACTCCTCATTATGTCTGTGGTGAATTTATAAAGGAGGTTTATAAAAAAAAGCTCACCCTTTTCTGTCTATTTCCACCTGCCCCTTCAATATCATTATGGATTTTTTTTTTCCTATGCTAGGATGTTGGATTGTTCAAAAGTGTCAACTGGTTTTTTTGACCTCTGGCTTCTGGTTGGGTGTGGCCAATGGAAAATACCTCAAGGTTGTTGCAGGGAGGCATACTGCTCAATGTATGTTTCCCTTTCAAGTGCAGCCATCAAGAGTGGCTCTGTCTAAGACCTGTTCACAGCTTTCTCTACTTGCCTGGTCCATGGCCACTCTTCTTCATCGCTTTAGGTCTAGGGATGGTAACACATTGCCGGGCACATTAGTGCTCTTTATTGCTTCCTGCATCTGCGTATTTGTTATACTTATCCCTGTATCAAAATACCCAATTTGAGGGAGTACATTTTCTTTTTAAAACTGGGAGGCTGAAGCACAAATTATATTCTTTCAGTCTTATTTTCTCTTCATGAGAGACCTGGCCGCATCCATCATCTGTCACTGTTCTCCCATGACCACTGTGGTCAGCTAGTGAGACATTCAGTTAACCTTCTTCTATGCTTCTTTTCTTCATTTAGAGTGATTTACTTCTGAAAAGTTGCAGGGAGGTGGTTTGTTTCTGTCAGTACATCCTAGACAGTGTGCTCTTATTACTCAGGAGCATGCCAGTATCCTTTTAGTAAATATGTGTCTTATTCCCAACGTTTTTACATGTACATTTACTGAAAAGTGCACCTGAAAATTTAAGTAATGTCCAAAGATGAAATGAAAAGTCATACTCAGTTGCTTTCTGTGTTCCCTTTAGCAATTAGAATTTTATTGAATTTTTTCTTGGTAGTGGTAAGGATTGAACCTAGGGCTTCTCTTACAAACTCTGTTGCTGAGATAGTCTATTGCCAGTAATGATCATTTTAATGAGAATCTGTATATCACACCAACTAAATAATATGATCAATCAATCATGTCAATAATGTAGAATATACGATGACACAAATGAGCCTATTGAGATATCGTTAAGCATGAACGCTGTATTGAGGTTAATGTTTCTTTTAATATTTTGCCAGTGCCATTTCATATCTCAGAGTAGAAAAATGAACTCTGTGGCCTTGGCAGAGGCCCAGGTTCACTTATTGTTTTATAACATGCATGCCCTAAGAAAGTCATCTTTGTCCCAAGGAATAAGTTGAAAAATTGAAACAAATTCTTTTTCCTTTCAGGATGAGATTAGCTTCTTGACAGATATCATCAATTTGATAAATAGTACTTTCTTTATTTATCTCATAAGCCAAATCATGAAAACTGAGAAACACAACCCTAAATAGTGAAGAACCACAACAGCTAGACGTTATAGCAGCCATTCGTTTGAGTGGCGAATAGAGCAAAAACGAGCCCTGGAAGCTTTCAAGGTCCCAGAAGGTACTATGTGTTCCTCTATGGGAGAAAGAGACTTGATGCCTATGAACCCTATGAACTATGAGACAAATCTACCAGTCATGAGGTACTCACTAGTGCAATAGTGGAACTACTGGTATGGGAGGTATCCAACCACTCTTTTGCTGGATTTGAGGTCCATTACTTCACAGGAGGAAATACATGCCTGGCACTAAAACCTGGTCAAAAACTCATGACAGAGTGTTCATAGGCTTTACAGGGGGACTGAATACTGTTGTTTAGCTAAATTAGCAGAGCAGCAAACTGCGTTCTAAACATTTATATGTATACCCGCAGACAAACGTTCTTCTCAGCCCTAATCAGAGAAGCTGTTTTCCAATGAATGTTGGTTAATAGAGAAACTCGTTGCTGCACTGGTATTGAGAACCAATGAAAGACGAGCCCTCAACTAGACACTTTAACCATCCTGTAAACCCTAGCTTGCTTTCTGTTCCTGTAATAAAACACCAACCAAAACCAGCTTGGAGAGAACAGGGTTTATATGGCTTTAACATCCACGTCACAATCCATCATTGAGGGAAGTCAGGATAAGGACTCATGCCGCAGCAGAGTCCCCTATGGAGAGACACTGCTCACTGGCTTGCTCCTATGCTCACATTCATCTGTCTCTCCCATACATCCCAGGCCCACCCACTCAGGAATGACACTACCCATAGATGACATAGCTCCTCTGCATCATTCAAGAAAATGTCTTATGGGTATATATGCGCAGGCCAATCAGATCAAAGCATTTTTTCAGATGAGGTTTCCTCTTCCTAGGTATGTCCAGTTAAAAATGCAACTAAGCAGGAATGTCTCTAAGGCTCAGGGAACTTTATGAAAGAAGGGGGTGGAAAGAATGCGAGAATGGGAAGATGAGGAGAAAGGTTGCAAAATACCATCTTTTAGGCAAGACACTGCCATTTTACTTTTGAGCACACAGCACCAATGGATGTATCTCCAAAGGTGTATCCCCCATGGTTCACTTTCTCCAATTAGGCCTTACATTCCACAATTCCACTATCTCCCGACAGTCTATTGAACTTTGGAATTCATCCATGGGATAAGTCATTGATCAGTCCTTGTGGTCAAATGTCCTCTAGAAACACACTCACAAACATAGCCAAATAATCTTACTAATCTGGGCATTCTCGGTGTAGTCAACTTGACAATCAAGATTAACCATTTGTTGTGCTTCTGAGCATAGATAGTTTCAAGAATTGTGATGTTCTTTTTTGTTAGTTTGGGAAGACTGTAAATGAACACAGAACCATTATATCTCATGGCATGACAGGCATGGAGTGAATGGATTTGTTCAATACCCAAGTTGCCAGTCATTTCTATCAGTTTAAAGAAACAGTGAGGAAACCTTGAAAAGCCATGAGCCCAAAGGTTGGTTTGGATGAACATGCCAGTCTCCTCTCATGAGTTGTGTTGTTTGTCTGGGTTGGGTCACTTCTAGGGAGATGACCGTGCCTTAGTAATGGCCCAGTGGTTGTGCCACCCTATTTATTTCAGGAGATCTGTTTTTAATTTTCTCATTTCCGTAGAAAGTTGACTGTGTGGAGAAATGAAGAGCCAAGGAAATGGGATCAGCTTGTTGCTCTATTTCTAGTAGGTGTTCAATAAGGTTATCTTGAGTAGAGTTGGAGAATCATGGCTTCATGTTCTGGGTCAGTTAGCAAGGAAACCCAAGTGACACCTATGCATTTCCCACGAAGCTGAGCCTGGAACAGGAAGCACTGTTGTTATTATTTTGAAGCTGGAATAAAATATAAAAAAAAGAGAATATTTCAGAGCAATAAAATTATATTTCTGTAAAATGTTATACCTCACAGAAATCTAGGGTGTTGATTCTCTTTATTACTTGCTTTCTCCATTTTCAATTTCATGGTAGTCATTAAAATATCGCTAGTAATAAAAATGTTCTTATGACCTAACGGGCCTGAGATTTGCTAATGTATTCATTTCAGAGATTGTTAAAACAATGTGGTTTTGAATTCTTACTACCTTTTATTTATTTGTAGTGTGTGTGCTTGTGTGCATGCATGGGCCACAGCTTGTGTGTGAGGATCAGAGGACAGTTGTCTAGAGTAGGTTCCCTCCTTTTACCAGGTAGGTCCTTGGGATAGAACTCATGGTGTCAGGTTTCATAGCAAGTACCTTTATCCACCAAGCAATCTTGCCCAGCCCTAAAGTTTGGTTTCTATTCCTATGTTTCCTATGTTATCAAGATATTGAACTCACCATGTCCTCATTGATGAAATTTGTGTGGACACAGCCTCTTCAGAACTATGCTATAGAGCGTATTGCTGGGAGCTGTCTTCCCACTCAAAATACCTCAACAGAGATTTGGCAAATGATGACAGCATCTAATGGATGAAAATCAATGAGGAGAACGATAGTCTGGCCTCAGGTTCCAGTTACTCCTAGAATATAAAAATCCTTGAAAACTTAGAGATGCATATAGTTTATACATTTTGCAGGTTTAGATTTTGGAAAGGGTCATGGTGACGTTTTTATGTTCCTCACTGTCTGTATTTCACTTGAAGGAATCTGAGGCTGAGAAACTGGAATTACATAAAAGTTCATTTACTTTGAAGACTGGTGTTTGGTACAGCTGAGGTTCCCTATGGGACTAGTGGCCAGAAGATGTGGATATGGGGTGCTGTATGTGGCTATTTGTTCTCTGTCTCTCTGTCTCTCTGTCTCTCTGTCTGTCTGTCTGTCTGTCTCTCTCTCTCTCTCTCTCTCTCTCTCTCTCTCTCTCTCTTTCTCTCTCTCTTTTGCGTGCGCGCGCATTTACATTCCAAGTCAGAGCACCCTGAGCTATCTCGACAAAATGGAATAATAGCCCATAGCTAAACAATAAAGAGCAAATTCATTTAAAGATATATCTTGTTAGCATAATGTAGCCGATGATTGCTACATTAGAAACATGGACAAGAGGAAGTTAGGGACAAACAGAAGGGATACTGATCTTAATACAGGATTCATAAAGGATTGGTCAGGGCGTTTGGCTGAAAAAGAAAAACAGCTTTATTTGAAGATACTGATTTTCTGGTTGTTATGAGGGCTGAGACAGCAGGTGAGGCACTTTCCAAAGAGCAACACTAAAGAACCGGTCATCCGAGGAAACCAGCAATGATGCAGCTTTGCTTCTACTGCAGCCGCTTCTATTGCTGGCAACATGTACTTTTCTGTTGTGAGCTTTCCTTTTCAGTTCCTCCAACTTCTGAAGCTGGCTACCTCTCTTGTCATCTACAATTTACAGCAGCTCTTGTACCCATCCCTGTCCCACCACACACAGGTACAAATGACATACCATATAGAGCATGTGCCCTTTCTACATTGGCTTATCTTTTGGGGCCATGATTCTTAACCTTGAACTTACATTACAATTGCATATGTGTACTTCAAAAATAGTTTTGTCTCGTTTAAATACATTTTACCTTAATTGTCTTGGCATACAAATTTGACCAAAAACGAAAAGCAAATAAGCCAACTCTCAAGTGATTTTAAATTACAGTCTAGACTCTGAATCAAAGTGTATTTAATTATGTGTCAACTTATTTTGTTAGAGAGCACCCAGCTATTGAATCAAATATTCTTCTATCTGTGCTGGGCATTTTATATTAGACTAACAGCTATCTATGGACAATGCTGGTTGCCTTCCTTAAACACATGGGTCTCATAAAATCAGAATATGGCTGGATTAAAGGCTAATCTTTTTTAAAGTATGCTTTAAATTGAAATAGAATTACATATACAAAATCACCATCCCCTCATCTTTCTTCCTTCCAGTCCCTCCAACCAGCTACTCTTTCTTATAACCCTCCAATGGCCCATCACTCTCAAGTTGATAGGCACATTTTTATTATATATATATATATATATATATATATATATATGTATGTATAAACAAATATATAAATACAACCTGCTGATCTATCTTTGATTGTCTATGTATATATAGTTTCAAGAATGGCAATTCTGCATTAGATAGCCAATAAGAGTTCTCATTATTAGGAGAAGCTAATTTTCCTCCCTTTTGTCCAGGTGTAGGATCCCAAGCAACTCTCCTGAATCCACATTAATATGTCTGTTGATATTGCCATTGTTCCAGTCTTATTTGTGTGGCCATTTCTAGGAGACCCTGTTTCACAGCAGACTTCCTGACATTCTGACTCTTACAATCTTTCTGTCCCCTCTTCTTCAGTGTTCCCTGAGCCAGGGACACCTGAACTGTGAGGTAGATGTAGCCATTGCCGTTGTGGCTGAGTTCCCCACAATCTGTTGATCACTGTATTGTGTCCAGTTTGGGTGGACTGTGATTGATGGGTTTTGGTGGCTGTACAGAGAGGCTTTTCTGATGAGGGGGTGGAGATAGTTAAACTCTATGGGGAAATGAAATGTAGAATGTAAGAAGGGATTAGTCTGGTCTAGCAAAGTAGCGTTCTTTGCTAATGTGCATGACCTCGGTAGTGCAGGGATGCTGGCTAGTTTTCCAGTTCCAGGCACGGTTTCCCTTCTGTTGAGTGGGTCTCAAGTCCAATTAGACCGCTGTTGGTTGCTACCAACAGATGAGTATCATTTATTGCTCATCTAAAAGGATAATCTTGAGAGTAAGACAAACTCTTTTTGCCTGATGGTGTGAGCTGGGTTAACGATCTAGTCATCCATTAGAATGGAAACATCAACTCTAGTCTCAGACTGCTCCTTACACCATCAGCTGCAGCTTGTTTGCTGACTACAGGTCTTAGAAACTGTTGGCTTCAGTAGTTGTATCAGAAAACTCTATAAAATAAGTGCCTCTTCTTTCTATCTTGGCGTTGCTATCTTCCCTGGAGATCTTTCACTAATATGAAAGGATTTGAGATCTAGCTCTTTTCCAGCTCCCACTGTGAGGCAAAATTCAATGCAGATGTTCAGCTTCCTAAATAATAGGTTGCCAGTTTTTGTCTTTGTCCTGAATATGGAGGATTCCATGATAGGATGCAGGGTAGTGAGGATGGGGAACAGTAAAGAGTAGCAGCCCCTATCCCTGCTGTGGTGGATGCCAGAAGATGCTGTGATGCCAAACTTTGGGACCAGAGCAATAAGCACAAACTTTCCATTTTCCTGTATGTGGCATTAGGATGCAAGATGGCTGGCTTAGAAAATATTGAAAGGTTGATAATGATTCCTTCACAAACATCTCTTTATATAGAAGGCTTGTGCTATGTGTAGAGATGGACCGATATATGCTGAGAGACCTTAGAGGATCTTCAGAATTAAAAAAAATAAAGGTATCTGAGAAAGGCGTGAACAGAAAATGAGGCCGAGCATAAATAATATGAAATCTAATCTGTTTGTGGAATTACATTGCTTTGCAATTTGCAAGGGCAGCAAACACACAGAACCAGGACGTGGTGGTTACACAGTGACTATCGGAAGAGATCCATGCTGTGGGATGGGAATTAGCTCTGCTCATTTTCACTGATGGTGAAAAGGCTATTGACCCATGTGCAGCATGCTTTTTTTTCCTATTCAAACAGGGAGTAATTGTGTAGTGTTTATTGGAGACAATGTTCATAAACCATTTGTCATCTCTGGATGAGAGGGCTTGCATTATTTAAACTGAAATCTAAATGACTTCTGTTGTGTTGTTTTCCCCCCAGATGACTGAGCAGTTGCAGCACTAGGACGGCTTGGCTCCCCTTGCCTCTGTACGGAACAAACCCCTCACACACTTGCATTCGGGAGCTCTTTCTATGATAATCAGCTTCTTGTTTGTGCATATGGGAGAGGTGTGTGGATAGGACATCACTAAAGACTGTTAATTTCATATTTTGGACGCCAAGCCTCCTAAAATTCCAAATCTTATCCCATTTAGCTCTTGGCACAGAGGTTTCTATGGAAGAATCCCCAACAACCAATGAAAATATTTCACAGATTAAAAAAGAAAACTGTCTGGGGTTATTTATCTTAGTCAAGTTTCTGCCTATGGCCAGGCCAGTGTATTAAGCAAGATCCCTTTATCGGTTTTCATTGTTTGTCCTTAATGTCTTTCTAATAAGTATATTATAATGTTAGATTAGAAGCTCAGCATAAGTAAATTTATTTTATAAAGTCATGTTTTTTAGTTATTTTTATACATGTGATATAGACTCTGATCATGTACACTTCCCTGTTACCATCACTTATTTCTCTCTTCTCTTCTCACTGGCCTTCTTCCTCTCTTTTCAAAACTACTTCTTCTTCTTCTTTTTTTTTTTAAAGTTGAGGTTATACATATTAGAGGGTACATACACTGTTTGTATTTCTGATTCAGGCCTATTTTGATTAATATGTTTTTTGACCCAGGCTCTTGATCTGTAGCCCAATCCGACCTCAAACCTATGATCCTCCTGCATCTGCCCACTGACTGCTAGGACCACAGGTGTACATCATCACATGCCTATGACATTTGAATCATTGCCATAGTGACTTTTGTCACTATAAACTATTAGTTTGGCTTTATTTTTGCTGCTAAGGTATTCTAGTGGAATTTTATAAAATATCCACCAATATTTGGTGTTTATTTTTGGCACAATGTGATTAGTGGAGTGGGAGATAGTTAGTTGACTAGAATGTTAATTACTGAGGCACTTGATTTCTTAATTTTTATTTTGAAATTTTGAGGCAGGGTCTCTCTGTGTAGCCCTGGTGGTCCTGGACTCGCTTTGTAAACCAGGCTGGCCTTGAATTCACAGAGATCCATCTGCCTCTGCCTCCAAAGTGCTGGGGACCCTTTTTGCTTCTTAGCAGGAGAGATATCTAAGGAACCCAAGATCTAAAATACCTGTGTTAATGGACTCAGGGCAGGGGCTAGCCAAGGGAAAAATCTTTGCACACATTTTAAAGGGAAACTCTCATTCATGTTTCTGTGTCGTTTTGCTCACTGGGCCATATCCTGTAGAATCTGCAAGCTGCCACATAAAAGCTTACTTACCTGGGAGATGCCAAAGGAATGTTTTACTCTCTATTTAAGTTTGCTTGGGTGACTGGAAAACAACACATTTGAGGTTTGAACAGCAAATATTTATTTCTACAGTTTAAGGATGTCAGATGAGGCACAGATAATTATTTTCTTTCCCTGAAACTTCACAGAAATGCTAGTACAGGGACAGGGAGAGGACAAGCTCAGAAGGACAAATGGAGCCATGGGATAGCTGAGTGTGTAGGGGATGGAAAGCTGATTGAAGGGTAGGCCAAGGTCAAAGTTACTGACTCGGGGTGGGTGCAGTGAAGAGAGAGACTAGTGGCTTCTGTTTCTCACTGGCACCCCTACCCTATGACACTAGACTAGAAAGCTGTCAGGAGATAAGGGGGTGGCAGCTCCATTGTGTTCCAACCGCTTGTAGCTTCTTCGTCACAGGTGGAGGTCTAGGCCAGGATAGAACTAGAAGTTTGTTATCTGGAAATCCCTCAGCACCAGAGACGCAACCCCCAATTCTCACACCCTTTGATGATGTCCAGCAACCAGCAAACCCTAAATCCAGACACAGACCTGCTAATTAACCCTTAATAGAAAAGAGGGAAGTGAGCAACTGACCATCAGAGCAGCCCTGAGGCAGCTTTACCAAATAGTTAGCCATGTTTCCTGAGGAAGAAACAGTTCACCCTAGGAGCACAAAGGAAGCCCAAGCTTCTCTTTCTTTCTCTTTCTTTTTCTTTCTTTCTTTCTTTCTTTCTTTCTTTCTTTCTTTCTTTCTTTCTTTCTTTCTTTCTTTCTTTCTTTCTTTCTTTCTTTCTTTCCACACCCTAGAGGCCATTCAAATCATCTTCCTATCTTCCTACCCCAATTTAGTTTTAATTTGTACCTTGAACCTTTAAAAAAAAGATTATCCCCCCCCCCCCCCCCCCCCCCGTATGTGTGTGTGTTTGGTAAGCGCACTTGTGTGTGTTCTGTTGTGGTGTGTTGTATGGCACTCGTGTACGTGTTGTAGATGTGTGTCTTGTGCATGTGGTGTGTGTGTGTGTGTGTGTATGAATGTGGTGTGGTATACCACAGTCTGTATGGAAGAGGTCAGCAGATAGCGGTTGCTAAGGCCTCTGCGTGTGTGTGTGTGTGTGTGTGTGTGTGTGTGTGTGTGTGTGTGTGGTGTGCCTGTATTTGTGTGTGTGTGAATGTGGTGTGGTACACCACAGTCTGCATGGTAGAGGTCAGGGGACAGAGGTTGCTAAGGCCTCTGCTTTCCTTCCACCTTTCCTTGTTTGCCTGCTGTATAAGGTTAGCCCTTGGACTTCTGGGGACTCCCGTCTCTATCCCCTTCCACCCCCATCTTGACATAGAAGGTCTGGAATTACAGACACTCAAGGTATACAGCTGGCTTTTATGTGGGTTGTTAGGATTTGAACTGAGGCCTTCACTCCTGCATGGCAAGCACCTTTAGCTACTGTACCATCTCTTAGGCTCATTTTTCATTTTCTATTGCTATTAATAGGTGTTAATGCATTGACAGCAAAATAAATATTTCCATCTTTTCACATTTTTATCAATTGCCCAAAATCTGCTATGTACTTTTCTTCATTCAGTATATTTATACAATTTATTGAGACACAGTTAATATAACTGGTTATTTTTGGATATATCAAAATATATACTTTCTCTAATGCTTTCCTTTTTTTTTTTTTTTTTTTAATATTTTTACCTATGGTCCAATGACTATTCTTATCCAGATACATTTGTGAAAATACAAAGTCATTCGCTTAAGACTCCATGTAGAGGGGAAATTGCTGATTCCCAGTATACACATTAATAATTCTACTGAAGATGCTGAGCAGGCAGGCTGCTTCTTCTATTTGACAATGAGATGGACACAAGAAAGGGTTTCACTGTTAATTATTTTTTACTTCTCCTGTTGTTGGTAAGACTGCACATTGAAAACACACACACACACACACACACACACACACACATCATCTGCCTGATGGGAGTAATGACGCGGTAGTTAGAGTGTTTGCTGCTCTTCCAAAGTACCCAACTTTGGTTCCCAGAAGCCATGTTAGAAGAGTCACAACCGCCCATAACTTCAGCTCAGGATCTTTATGTCCTTTTCTGGTCTCTGAGTTTATTTTCACTCCTGTGCACATATTCTAATACAGATACACATATATACACATAAATAGATAAAGAGTAAAGCTAGATCCTGGGTTCTATTTTCACCACCAAAATTAAAAAAGAAAATTAAACTTTTCTGCAAATTCAAACAGTATGAACTATTATATAATTTATTAATTTCTATAGTTTATTTTTTCATTATAGGCATATGGATTTGAAGAATATTTTAATAAGTGTGAAATAAATTTAGGTAGTATAAGCATACTGTATAGTATAGTATAGTATAGTGCTGGTGTAAAGAGCAACATGTGTAGAAATGATGGCAATATTGTCACTGATGAAGGGACGGTATATAGCCCCATGCCGTCACGTCACTCTGAGCAGGTGGAGCCACTCCTCTGTGTTTTGGAAACCCTAATTCAGGCTAACCCAGGATTTGTCACTTTGAGGCTCAAGAGAACTTCGGAGCAAGATGCTACAGTGAAGTGGGGTTGGCAATTTTATTGAAAATGGTTTAACACAGGCTAATAGTAGAAGCTTAAGAGAAAGACAGGCTCCCCGAAGGAAGTTTGACATAACCAAGTGTGTGCTTCTCAGGGGATCATGGGGGAAAGAAAGTGTGAATGCAGGCTCCTCAAGAGGAAGTAAGAAATTAATACGCTTAACACTTGTATGGCACAGCGTTTTGGTAACCACAGAGTTGTGTCTCTGGGGCTTGATAAGAAACATCCCCCGCCACCCATCCCGTCTCTTCAGATGGCTTTAGATGGCCCTGGGGAAGCTTGGATGGAATTATAATCCTAGAAGATAAACCCAGGAGCCATGGGCTTCTGCAAGGAGTTTAGTGCACGTCTTTTCTCTGTAAATGGACTTTCCGGTGTGATTCTTTGAGAATTGCGGATTTCATCTGGGAGAAGAGAAAGGCCTGGAGCAGTTGGTAATTGTGAAAGATCAGAGAATTCCTGCTCTGCTGTTGCTGGAGTCAACCAGACTCCTGACTGGGGAGTGTCTTTCCCAATTGTCCCTTCTTGTGATTTCCCCGCCTTTCTGGCCTGGTTCTGTATCTCTTGTCACCAGGGGTTTATTAGTTATGTTTGCTGTATGCTGAATTGTAGTGGGTGCTCTTTCTGAATCTATTTAGATAACCCATTTCCGCTTAGTTTGTTAATGTGATTCGTTAACATTGAATTATCTTTGCAACCTCTAAAAAGATTACTGCATCCATGTGTTGATATTTTATTTGGAGCTTGTTTGTTTGTTCTTTTAACCTCAAAGAGTTTGCTCTTAATGCCCTGCCCTTTTGCCTACTCTGTTCAGCTGTATCAGTCTCATCAAATGAGTGGCAGTGAGAGTGTGTTAAAGCAGGCAGCTGCCATTCTTCCTCCAGGCTAAGACAGATGACCCCATCCTGGTAAGTCGCATTAAATGCACTAATTACTATTTATCCTAGTAAACGAAGTACTTAGTATGTGGAGAGCCTTTAATTCCAAAGTGCTCTTAGCCATGTCTCTTGACTTAAGATTGCTTATGACCCAGACACAGTGGCACACACCTTTTAGCCCAGCATTCTGGGAGGCAAAGGCAGGAGATCTCTGAGTTCAAGGCTAACCTGGTCTACAAAGTGAGTTACGGGACAGCCAGAGCTCCCCACCTGAGAACCCCTGTCTCAAATCCAGCCCCAACAAAACCCCCAAAATGAAACAAACCAAAAAAGATTATTTATAATAAATAATAAAAACAAAATCTGTGCATCTGTGAGGTACTGGGCATATAGATAGTCCATAGAAATGTGTGTGATATGAATAGTGATGTTTCGTGATCTAAATGCCCTCTTTTGTATCAGATAGTATGTGTGCCCTCAGGAAAGGGTTTTAACAGTTTATTTTGAGAATGTCATATATAAGTATACTGCACTTTAATCCATCCACTGCTCCCTCCTTCCATTCTAACTGTTCCTGTGGCATACTCCATATCCCTGCTCAAGTATATCTTATCTTATTAAGTCCAATTATTGTTTTTTATATGAACTTGGGTGTAGGGTTAACTACTGATTGTGGGAGTCAGAGGGCACAGAAGGCTGCTGTGCACATGTCATTGTGTATGTGTTTATTTTATCCATTTAAGCACGATATGGGACTAGGCATATAGTTCGTGATCTATGGAGTGTTTTGTTAGATGTTTTTCTTTTATCATATTGAATCATTTTTATTCCTAACACTGTTTACCTTCAAGTCTAACTCATCCATTAGTAATACTACCCCTCTTCAGAAACACAGAGCACACTGTTATCTTAAAAGTGATTATTTTGGACTTTAAAAAAAATCCTGAATAATAACCATTAATGTTTGCATCATGACCAAGAACAACCTATTTGGTCTGACACTAAACTTAATGTTAATAATTGCATTTGATGAGGAAAATCTGGAGTTTACACATCGTCTGCTGCAGGGTGTTTTATCTTAAAAATGTGAAGCTTTCCAATGAACGTGTGTTTAATGGCCACCTGGAACAGTCAGTCTTTCTGAGGAAGTTGTAACATGTATTTCCTAGTCCTGTGGTACATGCTTTCCTGAGAACTGCCATGCTTTCTCAGCTATGAGTTGTTAGAAGGAGGAGTAATTATCTCTCACACGTTTGGACTAGCCCACCTCTCCTCAGCCTGGCTGGTCATTACCGCTAATGATGGGCATGAAAGTGATGGGAATTCATGGGGTCCACCAGATCTTCAATGTACGCTAGGTATAGAGATGACTAATGTTTACTATGTATACAGTATATACTGTTTGAGAGGACCACGAGATGCACTACTGTGGATAAGGCATTTGTCAGAAGAGTTGTAAATACCATGGACAGACTGATAGGGAGGCAAGGGCATGGTGGGGCCTCAGAGGGAAGTCCTGACCCAGGAGGAGGCATAGCATAGTCGGGTCCCTGAGGAGGTCGTCATATAGCAGAAGTGGGGTCTACTCTGATACTCTTATGAGGATGAGAAGGTTCTTACAGCACACACCTACAGCCAAGCTCTTAGATTCCCAGGCAAGGGGGCCAGAAAAGGGGTGGGGAACAGGATGTGTGATCACCAGTATCTGATGTAAACTCACTTCCCAGGTGAGAGATGCTGAGACTGGGAGTGTGTCAGCTAAGAACTCACAGACAACGTCTCAGTGTGGTGTGCCTGGCAGTGATGTGAAAGGGTAGAGCTGCCACAAAGCATTGTGGTCTGAACATCATCAGGAGTCTTAATATTAGATTCTCAGAGTGACTCGACTGTGGTGAGAGCCTTGTGGCAGAGATGAGAGAGCGTGACAGCCAGCTAGATGCCGAGAACCTCAGCAAGACACAAGGAACTTAGCGCTGCTGCTGGTGTCAACCAGAACACTGGAATTGCACCCTTCCTTCCCCAGCTGAATGGGACCACACCCCAAACCAATCCATCAATCAATCCATCAATCATAACCTCCTCATTTGTGACCCAGGTGAGCCACATCTAGATTCCTGTCTCATAAAACTGTGAGAAAAATAAGCCTGTGTTGTTCTGAAAACCTGATAGCACTTACTTTGCATAACAACAGATAGTTATTAATAACTACAGATTTCTTTAGACTCTTTTGCTGGGATTTCTGACTTGAAATTTCCTGATATATTTCTACTAAGGCTTTAAAAAAAAAAAACTCCTGTGAAGTGTGGACATAATACTCTTTTCCTGTCAGAATCACCTAAATCTTTGGCAAGCCCTGGAACAGTATCCCCTTCAAGGTAAATTTAGCCCAGAGTGTTCTTTTTCACGGATAAGTACATACATAGAAAGGCTCTTACCTGTCTCCCTCTGTTTCTGTTAGGATGACACTAGCAACTTACCAATCTGTTGTCTTCCTCCAGTGTCAGTCACCAGTATCCAAGGTATGAAATTCAAGGGAACCCATCCATATTGGAATTTTGACTGGCTTGATCTTGTGCAGGTAACAACCTCAGCTGCTTTGGGCTGATGTGTGCAGATCCAGAAGCCAGCATTTCACAGCGCCCCACCCCACCCACATCTGCCAGCTCTTATGATCCTTCTGCCCTCTCTTTGTCGTTGATTTTCAAAACCTTTATTTATTTTATGGATAGAGGTGTTATGTCTGTGTATAAGTCTGTGGACCCGGTGCTCGTGGAAGCCAGAAGTTATCAGATCCCCTAGGACTGGAGTTACAGATGGCTGTGAGCTGTCATGTGGGTGCCAGGAATGCAGCAGCCAGTCCTCTTGACTGCTGAGCCATTTCTCTAGCACCTAAGTTGTTGCTTTTAAAGAAAAGATTGCATAATGTTCTACTTGTAGGTTTCTAGGACCCTCTGGATCCTTCTACTTTGCCATTCTCCCATGCTTCTCTCATCTAGAGTCCCAATAGGATGTCCTCCCCTCTGTCCCAGTTTCCTGGTAAGTGAAGGCTTTGGTGGGACATGACCCTTGGGCTAGTATGCAGATATAAGTGAGTATATACTATTTGATTCTTTCTGCTTCTGGGTTAACTCACTCATTATGATCATTTCTAGCTCAATCCATTTATCCACAAATTTCGGGAATTCCTTGTTTTTAATAGCTGAGTAGTATTCCATAGTGTATATGTACCACAGTTTCTTTATCCATTCTTCTACTGAGGGACACTTAGGCTGTTTCCATGATCTGGCTATTATGAATAAGGCTGCTATGAACATGGTTGAGCAAATTTTCTTGTTGTGTGCTGGATCATCTTCTGGGTATATTCCAAGGAGTGGAATAGCTGGGTCTTGAGGAAGCCCTATTCCCATTTTTCTGAGATAGCACCAGATAGATTTCCAAAGTGGCTGTACTAGTTTGCATTCCCACCAGCAATGAAGGAGTGCTCCTCTCTCCCCACATCCTCGCCAGCATGTGGTGTCACTTGAGTTTTTGATCTTAGCCATTCTGATGGGTGTAAGATGGAATCCCAGGGGTCCCGCTCAAACTAAGGCACCAGCCGAAGACAATACAGGCGGTAAACTTTAAACCTCTACCCAGATCTAGCCATTGGTCAGAACATTCTCCACAGTTGAGTGGAGAGTGGAATATGACTTTCTCACATACTCTAGTGCCTCACATTTGACCATGTCCCCTGGAGGGGGAGACCTGGTGACATTCAGAGGAAGGACAGCAGGTTACTGAGAAGAGACTTGATACCTTATGAGCATATACAGGGGGAGGTAATCCCCCTCAGGAACAGTCATAGGGGAGGGGAATAAGGGGAAAAGGGGAGGGAGGGAAGAATGGGAGGACACAAGGGATGGGATAACCATTGAGATGTAACAAGAATAAATTAATAATAAAAAATTAAAATAAAAATAAAAAAAAGAAAAGATTGCAAATAAATTTCATACTGATCCTAAGGAAAAGAATCTACTTCGTAACTTTAAAAAAATGCTATTAACTTCATTTTCCCACGGAGCCTTCAGAAATCATCAAATTACAGGATTAGAAAATTACAAAAGACTCCATGCACCCTGAGGTCAGAAGAGAGCAGACTAATCCTTAGGAGTTTAGAAGTAAAAGGAGTAATGGAAAAGCGTTCCTTCTTGACCCTAAGTCCCACTAGGCTGAATCAACTGTATGCCAGCCACATGCTATGTATTCCAGTGTTCTTCCTGCGTCCATCAATTCCTCTGAAATAGGCTTTTTACTCCATCGTTCATCATTTGTTCAGGTGGAAAGTAGACAGTAGTTGCTGGCTAAAATAGCAGCTCCCCTCTGGAAGGCACATAAGGGGACAGTTAGAAAACACAAGGATTATTTCTAGGCAAAACACAACACAGCCTGGTGACAGGAACAAGTAATGCTTAGACACTAGCCATCCTTGAATTCTGGCGAGTTAACCGCTGTTGAGTTAAAGACTCTATTCTTGAGGCTGGAGAGAGATGGTGGTTACATGTACTTAACTGCCTCTGCAGAAGACTCCAGTTTGGTTCCTGAACCCCATGTTGGAATGTTTTCAACTGCCTGTAGTTCCAGTGCTAGTAGGGCCTGATGCTCTGGCCTCCACAGGCACCTGCATTTATAGGTACGTACTTACACATGGACACATACACATGCATGCAATTAAAAATTATAACAATAAAAATTTAAATGATCTGTATTTCTGACCTGTATTTTTGGAGCCATATATAGACTCCAAATTTGGAGTCTAAATTTTGGAGCCAATAGCTGGGGCTATTGTAAATTCATAAAACTGGCCAATAAAATTTTCCAGCTTTTCTACACATTTATATCTCAGGTTTGCTGAACTATTATCGTCTGGTATCCAGTAGCAGACATACTGGGGACATGCTTAACCCCTTTGCACAAATAGAAGAAAGTATATTTAGACATTTGTTTGTTTGTTTGTTTGCTTTTTACGAGACCGAGTTGTGCCCTGTAGCTTTGGCTGTCCTGGACTTGCCTTGTCAACCAGGCTGACCTGAAACTCCCAGAAACTCATCTGCCTCTTCCTCCCTGAGTGCTGGGATTATAGGCCTGTGCCACTGCACCTGGCTTAGATTTTTTTTTCATTTGTTTATGTGTTATTTTGGAGAAATGCAAACAAAGCAACACCCAAGCAACTAGCCCATGTTTAGCCCATCGTTGAGCCTGAGACAATGTGGGCATTAGCTATCATCGTTCAGGCTTTAGTCATGATGGCTTTCACCTTCTGCAGCATGGAAAATGCATGCTGAAGTATTTGAGACAGTTTCTGCCTTACAGCTTGAATCTTGTCACAGGGTCTTCTCACTAAGGTATAAGGAAAAAAGCCTCCATTCTATAGAAATGATACCATCCTATTATTGACATTATTATTATTAAGAACAGAAGTTGCAAAAATAAAAATAAAACAAAGCAATCCCCCCCCCCCCTTTGGCACAGCTGTTCTGCTGAGGTTGCTCTGGGCTTCTCCTTGTGTTTGTGATTCCTTCTGAGTTTTTTGTTGTATGCAGTTGATTAATGCAGTTGGCTGCTAATCAATATTAGCAGCCAGGGTAGTAGGGATATTACTGAATTATAAATGATCTTTAAAGATGGGTTCCAAGAAGCAATCGCTCTTAGGCCTGTATTTGTTATCACAATGTTGACAACCTTGATATCAGGATTTTAATATCCGGTAGGATAATGAAATTTCAACTCAATGCAGATTTTCTCTGTCTTTGTACCATAATAGCTGAATATATTGCTCCAGGTTGGCGAATGGTACGGTTTTCTCATTTTCTTTCACATAGAGATTTTAAAGAGGGTTTTTTTTTTCAAGCCATAGACTCTCTTAGACCCCAAGACATGGCAACAAAGGAGAGGTGCTTATCTGAGAAGAAGGAATTGTATTTTCTGCACCTTCCAGTTGGTCTTCTGTTCCAAGCAGATACTCTGAGCACTGGACTAATGGTCTCTTAAAATCAATTAGTAGAAGAGGTGACAAGAATCTAAGGGAAGGCAGAGTATTGGTAGAGATGAATGATAGAAAGGCTTAGAAGGCACCTTTCAGGTAAGATTGCTCTCTGGCAAGTAAAGTCAGAGTGTCACAAGGTCTTGATTGTGTAGTAGTCCCATTGTTGGGGTGGGGGAGGGGAAAGGTACTCCTCACTGCACTCTTGCTCCATCTCTTTCCTGAAGGAACTTTCTCATTGGGTGGAAAGGATGATCTACTTTTATATTCTGAGCATTATTGTCTTAGGTGCCAGTCATACAATTTCTACTGTTGTTAGTGATATTGTTAATGATTTGAGTTAACGAACATGGGCAGCGCCCATTGCCTGAAACTACAGTCCTGTTCATTGTCAGGCTGCATTCTGCAGGTCCTTAGTTATATTCTGTCCTACAAACTGATCGTGTGTGTGTGTGTGTGTGTGTGTGTGTGTGTGTGTGTGTGTGTGTGTGTGTATGTTGAATTGTCATGGGCCTCACAGAATCAGAGGCTAGTATGTCTTCTTCAGAATTTCCACTGTACCAACCACAATAATTATTGAATTTTGAATTTGCAGAAACCAAAACCTTTGCTCCTCTGAGTGATCGTGAATTATATTACTCTCTTTCAAGTGACCTACTTCATAGTAAGTATCAGAGACATAAAGTTCCCTATTGGAAAACTCAGGAATGTTACTCTTACTCGGAATGTGCCTAAACATTAAGATCCTCCCATAAATGTATGAGATGCAACAAAACATTTACTAATATCCCGATGATGCAAGTAATAGCCGCTAATTGTGCAGGACAGGACAGAGACATCTTTGTCTGTGGCATCCTTTCATCCTAACAGAAATGAGAACCTGAAAAGCATATAGGTTGGGTGGAGCTGGGATGTAACCTACAAACCTCTGACTCAAAACTGCCCTCTAATATTGTGTCACTGTTAGAACACAGTACCATTAAGGTCCTGGAATCTGAGTTAGCTCCTAAGAGAGGGACCTCTGCTTGTGTCTGTTCTCCCCAGCAGCAGGCCAGAGGTCTAAGACTAGGGTCTATCCCATCATGCCTGCTCCTTGCCTTCTGGCAAGGCATATAAGAAGTAAGGACATGGGATTAATGATGTCAGTCACTGAATACTAGCAGGTTAAGGCAGGTTAAGACTAGTGGGTATATTTAAGAGAGGCTCGAAAAATCCTGATTATGATGAAGAAGAACGGAATAAAACAAAACCCCAGAGCTCATAAACAGCTCCATAAACATGCTCTGGCGGACAGCAGGAATGTAAAGCTGTTGTAGGAAGGAGACCTTCTCTTGGAGAGGAGCTCTGGAAGTGGGATGGGCTTGTTGCACTGGGACGCAGACTTAAAATTCATGAGAGAAGGAGGAACGTGGGAGGACCCTAAGAGATGGCAAAACTCAGCGCAGCACACTCCCTTCCTCTGACCAAGAAGAAAAGACAGGCGGGTAGGCCTGCTTCGCTTCAGGCTGAACCGTGGAAAATCCTATAGAGGCCTAAGAGATTAGAGAGTCAGGGGCCTGGAAAGATTCATTAGTGAGGGAGCAACCAGAGTAAAACGCGCTCATGACCCAAAGAGCTGAGTGTGGGATTTAAAGAAATTAAAATGACTTTTTTTTTTTTTTTTTTTTTTGCTGAAAAGATACCAGAAAGTTTAAGGGCCGTTAAAAAAAAAAAAAAAAAAAAAGCCAAGTGCTATGAAACAAATCATGACTGCAGGGAGCCATCAGAGGTGTCTTTCAATTAGCAGAGGTTTCAGGGAGACATGTGGAGCACAAGGACATAAAGTTCCACTAAACTAATACTGTTTTTCTTACCAGGAGAAAGAGCCAAGAGCATAGATGAGAAAATAGAAAAACCATGGACACACTGGATGACTGATACACAATTTAACAGTGGCTGCATCACAAGAGAAAATGACATCAGTAAACTTTAACAGCCAATGCATTAAGCTGATTCCTTCTTTATTTATTTAAGTAATTTATTCAGATTACATGCTGATTGGTATTCCCTGACTTGTATCTTCCTGTTCCTCCTCCCTCTCTCTTTCACTCTATTCCCCTCCCCTAGGCCTGTGACAGAGGGGACCTCCTCCCCCACCATATGATCACAGCCTATCAGGTCTCATCCAGATAGCATGCTTCTTCTTCCTCTGTGTACCTGCTGGGCCTCTCCACCAAGCAGAAGTGGTCAAATACAGGGCACCAGAGTTCATGTCAGAGTCAGTCCCTGCTCTCCACACAACTGTGGAGAATGCACTGTCCACTGGCTAGATCTGAATAGCAGTCTATTCATGCATTGTCTGCATGCATTGTCCTTGGTTGAAACAGTAGTTTGTGCAGGCTCCCATGGGTCCAGATCTATCAGCCTTGATGGTCTTCTTGTAGGTTTCTAGGACCCTCTGGGTCCTTCTGTCTCCCCATTCTCCCATACCTCTCTCACCTGGAGTCCTAATAGCAAGTCTCAGTGTCTGTCCCAATCCCTTGCTGAGTGAAGACTCTCAGAGGACATCCATGTTGGGCTAGTGTCCAATTATAAGTGAGTATATACCATGTGTACCTTTCTGGGTCTGGGTTAACTCACTCAGGATGATTGATCATTTCTAGTTCCATCCATTTGCCTGTAAATTTCAAGATTTCCTTGTTTTTAACAGCAAGATTCCACTTCTAAACGTATCTTTCTCATGGTAGGATGGGCCTAGTGGGTATCTGTCCTTTACATTTCAGAGTGTTGAAGGCCCCAGGCTTGTGCAGATAGTCACAGTTATTGTGGAAATTAACAAAAATCAGTAAGCTATTAAATAAATGTTTCAGGAACCAAAACTTATACTTAACACAGGTGTATTTTCTTATATTTTAAATTCTGTTTCACTTTCAAAAATTGTTATCAGAATCCACTGACTAACTCATGCCCTGGTAATACTCACAGAGCTTGGTGAGAACAACACTGCCTTCGGTATGCTCATTTTAGAACCAGCACTGGGACACAGCTGTAGCTAAAATCCAGAAATGGAGCCATTTGTTTTCTGACCTTGAAGGTGAAATTCATAATCTCATTTTTAACCATGCATTTGCTGCTGCAGAGGGAAGATAAATAGGTGTGCGTTTTTGTCATATCATGAAGGCATTGTGAATATCTAGCTAGTTGGGACATGGTGAGACTGAGCAAATGCTGTCTGGAACCAGAGGCAGAGCTAAAGGACAGTTCTTGCTTTTGTGGTTTGTGGTGGTGATTTCAGAATTAGAAGGAAATGCTTAAGAATTGATGCATCCCCACTTCCTTATAGTCATCATCCTCACATCCCTGTCCTGGGGGTAGAGCACTATTCTTTGTTAGGATCCAACCCAGTGATCAGAGCTACCTACCAGGTCCAAGTTTAGTAGTGGGGCCTGGCAAGGAGCCAAGGGATGGTTATTGTCAACTTCGACATCTACAGATCAGAAAGTGGCTAATACCACTGCTAGCTTCATTATACCAAAAGTAAATATAATTACTTGATGAGTCACTCAGAACTTAACTGCTGCTTCCAATCAGTGCACATTTAACGAAGCCCACACAATTCATTCACCAAGTCTTCAGTACTGAGTTAGCCAAAAAACAAAGCGGAGAAGGCCATTGGGTGTTGTAAGAAATGGAAAACATGTTCTGATTAGAACAACCCTTGAGAATAGCAAGTATTGGGTAAAGAAAAATGAATTTCTCTTTCTTTTTCTTTTTTTTCTTTCATTTTTTTTGTTTTTTCGTTTTTCAAGACAGAGTTTCTCTGTGTAGCCTTGGCTGTCCTGAACTTGCTTTGTAGACCAGGTTGGCCTCGAACTCACATTGATCCAGTTGCCTCTGCCTCCTGAATTCTGGGATTAAAGGCGTGTCCCGCCATGCCTGACTTAATCTCTCCTTCTTCCACAGGCAAACATACCCACACATGCACCCACACATATGTATATGTTGTAGAAGAGAGATTCATTGGTCTTTATATATATATAATATGTGTTATTTTATATATAATATTATATATAACTCACACACACATAACTTCCTGTGCATGTGTGTGTGTGTGTGTGTGTGTGTGTGTGTAGACCAGAAGCTGCAAAGTGGAAACAAAATAGATGTCACTCAACTGAAGAATGGATAAAGAAAATGTGGTACATCTACAGAGTGGAATATTACTCAGCTATTAAGAACAAGAACATCGTGAAATTTGCAGGCAAATGGATAGAACTAGAAAAGATCCCGAGGGAGGTAACCCAGATCCAGCAAGACATGCATGGTATGTACTCATAAGTCGATAGCTATAAAGTAGGGAATAACTATGCTACAAAACACAGACCTAAAGAAGCTAAGTAACAAAGACAGCCCAGGGGAGGATGCTTGAAGCTCACTCAGAAGGGGAAATAAAATAGGCATTGGAGGTGGGTGGAGGGAGGATACTTGGAGGGAGGGATGGTGGGGAAAGGAATGAGGGTGGGAATCAGATGTGAGGAGAGCAGGGGGCTGCTGGGAGAAAGAATAGAAATTGGTGGGAGTGTCTCTGGAATGTAGGAGGTTCCCAGGAATTTATGGGGGTGACCCCTGCTGAGATGCTTAGCAGAGGGAGAGAAAGAGCCCAAAGTGGCCACCTCCTGTAGCCAGGATGGACTTTCAGTGGAGGGAGGAAGACACCAACCCACCCACAAAACCTTCAACCCAAAATTTGTCCTGCCTTGTTGCATATGTCTTAATAAATGAAACAAGTTTTATTTAACCCCACTAGCTTCCAAAATAATTGACACAGATGGACTATGATTTATTTTACGAGCTTAAAGCACAAAATTTAGCTATCTCTCAGCAACTCAAGCCATGTTACGTACCATTAAGTCGTCCCTTTTTGGGGTGGATCAGCTCCACCAGGCCATGTTTATTTCTTCATTTTCTGGTCCTTCGGTCTCCTCTCCCTCCCTCATGCCTCAAGCCCAGGAATGTAAACTCCTCCTACTCCTCTTTTTCCAAGTCACAATCTGCAGCATTTTTATTAACCAATCAACACACAATTGCATAACAAAGACAGGTGTATGTGAGACTGTGCTCTTCTGAGCTGCAACCAAATATCAGGGCACTGAAATCAGTATCTGAAAACACAGTGAACTAGACCCTCCTCCAATAATGCTACAAGATGTTCAGGGATAACGATGCAGGGAGATAGAAGAAATGGCAAACCAATGATGGGCCGAACTTGAGACCCAGGCCATGGGAGAGAGCCAGCTCCTGACACTATTAATGATAATCTGCCGTGTTTGCTGACAGGATCCTAAAATAACTGTCTTCTGAGCAGCTTCATCCAGCATCTGATGGCAACAGATGCAGAGACCCACAGACAAACAATAGGCAGAGCTCAGGGAGTCTTGTGGAAGAGAAAGGGGAAGGAGTGGGTGGGCCAATGAACTGGAGGGGTCAATCTACCACAAGAAGAGCTGCATAGTCAATTAACCTGGGACCATGGGGCTCACAGAGACTGAACCACTAACCAAGGAGCATTATGCATATTATGTAAATTATATATTATATAGACATATATTACATATAACTTACACACACACATTTATATAAAACTTCATGTGTGTATATGCAGATTGTTGTAAACCAAGCATTTATATTATAATATCAAGTGAATATACTAACAGTAATTGAAAACATGTAGCTAAAAACCCCAATAGGTAACTCCAACTGAAAGTAATCTAATATAAGACAGTAAGAATGAAGGAGAATAGTAGAAAAATATAATATTAGTAGTAGATAAGTACAAAATTAATAACCATATCAATAGTTAAATTAAGTGTAAAAAATCTAAAACTACAATTATTGCTTGAAGTGATTAGACTAGGTAAAAAACAAAATCTAAATGCACACTAAGTGCATAGGGTTTATTTTAAATATAAACATAAATATCAGGTAAAAAATAGAATGATGGAAACATGCAGATGTACAAACAATAATGATTATTAACTGATGTGACAAAAATTATATCAGACAGGCAGGTTCAAAGATAACGTGTGTTGTTGGAGATCTAGGAAGATGTTTTATAATGGTAACAAATTTGGTTCTTCAGAAAGATGCTTGTAATCCTTAACTGTGGATGTACTTAAAATAGTTGTAAGTCCTCAATGAAAGTAGTTCTTGAGTAGATATTAAGAAACCCAAGTTCCAAATATCTTAGTTGATTTTAACTATTGAAGGAAAGTTTGCAAAGAGTCATTAAATCTGTCTTTGAGAAAACAAGAGAGCTATAACTTAAAAGATAAGAGCTTTAAATTTTCATTATTGTTTTTGAAATAGTCTAAGTTGTAGACTTCTGGTAGACAATTTGTAAATAGCTTTTGCTTTCAATTGGGCAAATTTACATTCTTTGTAAGAATGAAGTAAACTTAGAAGGATTACACAAGATCTAACTTTGGCAAATATTTAAAAAAATCAATAAATCTAGGCAATTTATTAGGTAAGTTTCAGCTTACAAAATTTAAAAGAAGATAAAATTCATCACCTTGGAGATTATGAAAGTTTAAATATTTACATGTCTCTATATAAGAAAATAATACCAAGACTCTGTCCCTATTAATTGACTTTCCTCTGTGCTCATGATGTACTTTGGCATTTGGTCAGAGTCAGTTGAAGTAGGAACGGATTCAAATTTGTAAACCTTAAGATAAAACTTTGAGCAATTTATAGAGGGTCTTGTAAATAATGAGTCTGTATAAAATGTATTTATTAAAATTGCCAATAAATAACACCTAATGCAAGTGTGGTAATGAGACTGCTGTGCCTGAAGCTATGTCAAGAGCATTTAACGTCCTCTTCTAGAGTACTCACGTTTGGTACCTAGCACTCACACCAGCAGCTCATCTCCTTTTGTAACTTGCTCCTGGGGATAGATCGCCCTCTTCTGGCCTCTTGGGAACACACGGCATTCATAAACACACACACACACACACGCACACGCACACGCACACGCACACGCACACACAGACACCACACCACACCATAAGGCATGTACATCAACTCTTTAAAAAGGCAAATCTTAAAATGAAATTGGTAAATGTATGCAAAGAACGGCTTGTTTTAAAACACTCAGCTAATAATATAGGAAGCATTAACTTAAAAAAATTAGTAACATTTCTCTGTCTATCTGTCTCTCTTTGTCTTTTTCTCTCTGTTTCTCTGTCTATCTTTCTCTGTGTATCTCTGTCTCTGTGTCTCTTTGTCTCTTTCTAGCTCTCTGTCTCTGTCTGTTTCTGTCTCTCTCTTTGTCTGTCTGTCTCTGTCTCTCTGTCTCTCTCTGATTCTGCCTCTGTCTCTGACTCTCTGTCTGTCTGTCTGTCTCTCTCTCTGTCTCTGACTCTCTGTCTGTCTGTCTGTCTCTCTCTGTCTCTGTCTATCTGTCTGTCTGTCTGTCTCTCTCTCTCTCTCTCTCTCTGTGTATGTGTGTGTGTGTGTGTGTGTTTGCACGTGCACGCAGGTGGTCCAGTATATATTAGGAGGTGAGAGAAAATCTTTGGGAAGCTGGTTTTCTCCTTCTATCATATGGGTCTTGGGAACTGAACTCAGATAGTAGGCCTGGCTTAGCTGCCTTTACTCACTGACCCATCAAATTTTTTTATTGTTTTATTTGCTGTGAGATAGGTCTCACTGTGGCTCCCTGGGTGACCTTGAACTCTATATTTAGGTCAGGCTAGCCTTGAACTCACAGAAATTTGTCTACCTTTGCCTCCAGGTAACTGGGCCATTAAAATTGGAAAAATAATGTTTTTAAAAGTAATTTTAGTTTTTTAAAGATAAAACTATTTTGTAAGTCTATTAGCATAGATAATGTTCAACCAAAAATTATTTTATAACATTTATCTTTTGGGTTTATTTTATTATTAAGATTTTCCTAGTTTAACTCAGTCATCTGTTCGTGGGACAAAAATCAAACCATCAATTAGCCAGTTGAAAAGTACCTTTTGATTACTTATCACATGATTGTGTATTTAAAAAACAAATCCATCCTTTGCTGCCATAGGCAGCTACCATTCATTTGGGGACAGTTTAGTCATAATCAGCGAAGTAAGGGGGGTGGTGCAGAGCATCTCAGTTTGTGGAGTTGAATTTAGTTGTTTAAACTTGGATAAGCTGCATGTATAAAACACAGCCGGCAGGAAAAGGCTGGCACTCAGTACCTCTTTGTTATCTTTTTCTGATCCCAATAATATGTATTGGGTTTTCTTTTGTTACTCAACATGGCTGAGAGCTGAGTATGGTTGGAATCCAGATAGCTTTTTCTTTGGCTTTGGAATAAAGAAGATTTCTGGGCTTGCAATCATGAGTGTGTTCTGACAACCAAAATCATCAATAGTGAATGAGATTTCTCTATTTCTCTTTATATATTTTTAATGTTGGGAGAGGATGTATTTATCTATGCAAATATGTTTGTGTAGAAATATTGATATAAGTACTGATTTAATATAGTGGGGCTAAATATTAAAAGTAGCTTATTATATTTGGAGTTGTTCTTAAACCATTAAGTATAATATTTACATCACTACTGAACACATTTATCCTTAAAACATTTTAAAAAAACAAAATATTGCTTTATGTGTCACTGATGTTTGGGTCTGATTATAAGTGAGAAAGAGGAGAGTCTGAGCAGGTACAGGTTGGAGTTTGATGGGAGGTAGAGAGCAAAAAATAGCACTCTCTAAGTCACTACTGTTCCAGTTGCTGAGCCTGACTTAAGTTCCCAGGCCTTTTGTTTGATTTCATGCTGCCTGTGGGCTGAGCCTCCCAAAATGAGCACATTTGCCCTCCTTCTATTTGTTTTAGGTATGGTTAATAGCTTTTAAATTAGTATAATGAGGACCAGCACGATGGCTCAGCAGGTGAAGGCTGGACAGCCTGAGTTCACTTCCTAGAACCTACATGGTAGAAGGACAGAGCTAATCTTCCGGGGGTGTTGTCCAGCCTCCACATGTATGTATCCACATACATACAAAACAAATCAGTAAATAAAGAAATGTAAAAAAAAAATTGACTTTTAAATTAGTATAAGGGTTTAGAAACTGAAAAAAATTAGTGAAATGTTTCCTGACTCCTCACTGAATTATTTGGTGAAAGAGTAAAAGGCCTAGGCCAGTGTGAATGTTTTCATAATCTAATTAACTCTCATTTGCACAGTGTTTTCTTTCCCAGATGCACAGTGGTGGAATACGCTATTGTCATTGTTGTTGCTTTATTTTACAGAGAAAGGTGCTACAGAATAAAGATTCATGTAATGAATACATGGTCAAGCCAGCATTTTCACCCAGGCCTTGTGACTTGAAAAACTGCATTAATTCACTAGTGCACACGGCTTTTATCCTTATATGTATCTCAGGATCAACCAAATAGAGTCTAACATTTCAAACCAGAAAACATTTGTATGTGGTCAGTATTTTTGAGACACGCTCCATACTGGGGCATCCTCCTTGCGTGTTAAATGTTAGGAACAATTTTGAGATAATGTCTCAACTCATAGTTCACCAGTGTTTTCCATAAAAAACAATGCCCTTTTTATTTTCTTTGGGAACTTTTTTTGGTAAATAATGCCTGAAGAAATAGTTGTGCCTAATAAAGACACCATTGTCTATTTTACAGATAAACCCATCATCTAAATTTTTGTTGTGTCTATTTATTTTTATGTATATGAGTGTTTGCCTGCATGTAAGCATGTGTACTGGGTGTGTGCAGTGACTGCAGAGGCCACAAGACAATGAATGTTATATCCTCTAGGACCAGTTTTGTAGATGCTTGTGCCAAAAGCCAAATGGGTGCTGGGAAGCTACCCTCAGACCTGTGGACTGGTAAGAAATAAATTTTGGCGTCTATAAGGTACCCAGAATTTACTGCTTGTCATAGCAACCCCAAAGTGCTCAGATGGGAACGACATACAATGGTTAGTAGACACCAGAAATGCCAACTATTACTAGCAGGGACTGTAATATTATTCAAGTGCTATTCACAAGCCAGAGCATGCTCCAACAGGTGCACATGTAAAGCGTAACAGTTCCCTCCCTGCTAGAGCCACACACTCAATGGTAGAGAACGATACAGCACCACACTTTTCACATAGGACTTTAAAGTTGGAAAAGTGCTTGCCACGGTGCTGTGAGGCTCATAGTTTGGATCTCTAGAACCTGTATTGAAACCAGAATCACTAGTGTGCACCCATTATCACAGTGACCTTAACTAGAGGGTGTAGTATGTAAGTGTAAAGCTTCATAGGTTTGGGCTAAGTCTACAGCCATGAACCTGTCGCTCTTGATCTTTGAATCTCTCTATTCCCCAGGACATTCTGTCACTGTGGCTGGTGTTATGAGGAGGACTTTCCTTGGCATAGTTGTTTTAAGAGTCACCAGTGCCACACAGACAGCTGCTCTGTTACCATTTGCTGCTGAGGGCTGCGTCGTTACTGTGTGTGAGTACCACTTGTGCATTCATTCACGTGATGGTGGACAGTTGACCTGCTTCCAGTTTTGGGGTCTTAGAAAAATGTTTCTGGAAGTTAATTTCTTAAAAAAAAAAATTAAAACACTCAATGTATCTAATTCAATGAGTTTTGACAGATATGTATATACCCAGGAAACCATAGCCTTAATTAAATACAGGGCATATCTGTCACTCTCAAGGTTTCCTCCTGACTCTGCACAGCCCACTCCTTCATGTATCCCTGTCTACAGTCATCTGTTAATCTCTTTTTGTTACTATAGATTAGACTTCTATACTACAGTCTTCTAGAATTTTATGTGACTATAAACTATTTTTTGTGCTTGCTTTCACGTTTGTCTTTTTATCATCATAATAACCTTAAGGTTGCAAGTTTGGGGCTCTCATCTGTCATCCCTTTTACTTTATTGCTGGGCAGTGATCCACTGAACGCATAGGCCACAGTTTGCTTTCCAGTTTAATGGACGTTTGAGCTGTTTTCCATTTGGAGCAGCAGTGGAGAATTGCTGAGGATCTAAATCTGTGTGGGTTAAAGAATTTAATTTCTTATGACTTTTATGCATATAAATGCCATGTGAAGCTAAACCAGAAACTTCCGAATGCAGCTCCTTTTGAACAAGTGTTTTATGCCTAATAAACTCATTCAATCTGTGGCTAATTATATTTTCCCTTTGATTTTTGTCTTAGGATGTTCAGTGGTCAGTTTAGAGGGTTTAAGTCATAAGAGTTGTGCAATTTGTTTTTCAAGACAGGGTTTCCCTGTGTAGGCTTGGCTATCTTGGAATCTCTTTGTAGACCAGGCTGGCCTCACCTTCAGGTTTTAATCATCTATTTTTGTTACATGGTGTATTTTATGATATACCCGACATTCATTTTTTAAAGGAGAAAGGATAGACACATAAAAGAAACATCAAGTCAGCAATAAACATTAAGAAACATCAATAATTTGAAAGGCTCAATGGACCTTTCTTTTGCTCCAAAATAGTTTTCTTTCATAATTGTCAGCAATACCTAAACTCCTTCCATTAGAGAGCCATTACTTTTGATTAATGAGTATTTTTCAGTATTTCCCACTAGGAGAAAATATTCTGAGATGACACTTCATTCTTAAGTGATGGAAGTGTGAGCACGTTTATCTGAAGCCTGCCAAATGGACAGCTGGGGTCAGAGTAGGCGGAGGTCTGTGGGACCGGAAAGTCTTGTGACTAGAAGAGCCAGTCCAGAGCAAAAATCAAGTTCAAAGTGTCCACACCCTGAAAATCTCCTCCTGAGATAGTCAGGAGTAGCACTGCTTGCTCCACGCTCTGGGCCTGCATGTCTCAGCCTGTACAACCCCCCACCTCTGCCACCCTTGAGACAGTCACTGGTGGGCAGGTTTCAGGTTAAAGTTCCTATCTCCTTATGTCCAGATAGAACCTGGAATTCCTCTTCATGCAAACGCAGACTTCCCAGCACCTTGGCCCCAGCCAATGAGGTATACTCACCCCTGAAAACCACTTTCCACTCCCAAAGGTTTATATAGCCCCATTCACCCCCAATAAACAGAGTTATTTCACTGAAAACTGCCTGGGAGAAGGCTGTTTCTTCTGCACTCAAAGCTAGCTGAGAGCTCATGTAATCCATCTGCCCCATATGCTTCATTCCTGCCAGTCCAGTCGGGTGCACAATGGTGCCTGGACACACCGAGGGGAAAGCAGCACCTGGGCCACACAGGTGGAGGTAGTGTGGCGGGACTAGAACTTATCTCACCATGAGCTAAAGGAAATAGTCTGAAGGAATGAACACGAAATGCCAGTATTTTCCAGTTTTACCCTCCTCCTTGCTGAGAAGTGAGAACACTAGTTTTGCCTTCTGTTGTTTTTGAGGGGGCAGAGAAGAATCTTCACCTTGCCAGAATTCCATTAGATAACACTGACAACTACTGTTTTCTGCAGAACTGCCTGGAAACCTTTGACTAATGAAGCACAAAAATGGAACTTGAAAACAAATGTAAAGGGTCCTAATTTAATGTCACCTGCTTACCGGTTTGGAATTGCATCCCTCATGGCAGTGAGCAAATGTGTTGCAGTTGAAGTAGAGCCAGGGAAGATACAGGGGGCTGTGGGGATGAAATGCTCTTTATGAACTATGAAGAAAACAGGCACTCAACACAACTGGCAACCATAAATGCACACCTCAATCAATAAACTTGGCACAGAGACTGTGTGGTGCCCCCAGAGCAATTCTGAAAAGAGAGGTAGGGGAGTGGAGAACTGTCTCACCTCCAGGTGAGCACTAGTGCACAACCAGATGCCAGAAAAAGAATTGAGTGCCAGTGAGAATGAGTCAAGAACAGAAAAAAAAAAAAAAAAAAAAAAAAGATGAGTAATTCAAGAAAGTGTAGGTTTAGAATACGCCTCACTTTGCACATTCTTTGCTGGTGAAATTCTTGTGCGTGGGAAGAAAATTTTTTTTAATGATATCAAATTCTTGAATATATTTTACCCTTTATAAATGCAAGTCAAATGCCATTCCTTGGCTTGCCAAAGTTATGTGAAATGGCTATAGAGGCTTGTATTTGATTAAGAATTCCTTTCTGTGCCTACCAGATGGAAAGTCAATTAGGCAGCTCTTGAGTACAGATCAGAAGGGGAGAAGCACCAATGAAAGGCTGTGGATCTCTTGAGGTGGTGGCTTATTGATATATTTTCTGCATGAAGTCCAAGTCTCCTTTATCACTCGATATTCAATTTTGCTCTCAAGTGGGAGGCCACACTTCCTTTTAGAGTCAAGCTATAAACATAAGTAAGAAATCCAGCTACAAAGCATACAGGATATAAACAGTGTGCTTTATAGCACATTTTAGGGAAGAAAGCTTGAGGGGTAGTTTAATTGTATTACCCCTCAGTGTGAGAGCTTAGAAGGTTTATGATAAGGCACTTTATGAATATTTATTAATGTAGTAAGTAAGTATGGCTGCATAGGTCTCGATATCTGAATCCACTCTCACCCTGGGAGAAGGAGAATGATGCTGGCAACTTGTAAAGTCCTTATGGCCACATGTATCAGGGAGTTCTATGGCTCGCAAATGGCATCGTAGTCTGAACTGTAGCTATTCTCTCTCAAATCACAATCATGTTTTACTACCCACTCAATTCTCTTTTGGCCACTGCCACTTACTTTCATTGCCTTTCAAGACTCCCAGTTTTCTTTATTTAGATTCACAGGTAGGGGGGCACTGTTATCTATGAGCTGAGCTTTGAGGAACATGCCCCAGGTCTCTATGTGCCTTGGGATCCATTTGGTAGAGAGTTGGTTATCTAAGGTCATTTCAGTCTGCTGTCACATGTCTTCCTTTTACATCTGGCTTCCCACTGGCACCTTTAAGTTTTCACTGGTCACTCCCCTGTTGCCTTGATATATTATTGGCCCAAGATTTAGATATCATACACTGAGTGCTAACATATCAGCAGATCTAGTTTATCAGTGGTTTCCTTAGATGAAGGCCATAGTGTGTGTGTGTGTGTGTGTGTGTGTGTGTGTGTGTGTGTGTGTGTGTGTGGTATATGTGCACATGTGTGTATATGTTCACATGTATGTAGGGGGGTGTACTGGCATCTGTGTGCACATAGGTGTAGGTGTATGGCTGCCAGAGCTCAGCTTCCTCTGTTGATCTTCAGGACAGGGTCTCTCAATATAGCCTAGAAGGTCACCAAGAGGGCTATGCTTGCTGGTCAGCCTGTAAGGCCCAAGCATCCACCTATCCCAGACTCCCCAGCACTGGAATTATAAGTATGTACTACTGTGCTTCGCTTTTTCTGTGGGTTCTGGGGACTGAATTCAGATCCTCTTGCATACATAACAAGCCCCTTTCCAGACTGGGCCATCTTTCCAATCTTGGAGATATTATGCATGGAGAATAATCAATAGTTATATTTTCAGTTTTGAATGAGTGCATTCATTAAGTGTACAACAAGCAAAAATAAAAAGAATGATGAGCAGGGAACAGGCAGTAGATAGAAGAGCAGATAGGAAGGCAAACATCAAGTCAGGCCCTTACAACAACGAGCTAAAGCTGATTAGGGAAGCCCCTGGTTGTAAAGGCCGCCAGCTGGAGTTTGCAGCTGAAAGTCCTGCATGGGGCAGGGTCCCCTTAGGAGAGGCTTCCAAAAAAAAAAAAAAAAAAAAAAGGAGCTCATAGCAGAACATTATCAAATTGGGTGCTCATAACATGTAACAGAAACACCCAGGGAAGCCTAGCTAATAACATCCATCTGGGCTCCTAGCTTTCTCTCTGTGGATGAGCTCCCAGCTCCTGGTTCTCACCATAGACACTTTACACTATGAGATAAACAGCAGTAACTTCCTCTGTTCCCAAGGGCATAGTGCCTTTTACTACCCTTAACTCTTTATTTCCCTTCACCCTCCACCCCCACCCCCCCCTACTACTGGCTATAAAACCAGGGGTAGGGGGTGAGGGCGGGAGGGAGGCCGCCTGGCTCACAATAGAGAGTTTTAGAGGACACTTGAAATAATCATTCTTTAGTCTGTGACGAAAGAACCCTCCCTCACTCCCAGAATCTGCTTTCAACAAATGCAAACATCACATGGAAATTGATCAAGATTGTTTATTTTACAAAAGTTCTCACTTTGGACCACACCAGGCAAAGAGTGTCTCTATGCTTTGTATATATCCTGCTAGGCTGAGCAAAGCTGATCTTGGTTGTAGGACTTTATTATAGTCTCACATGCCATTTATAATTTTCAAAACTTCCTTATGTAGTTTTAGGTCCTACAGTTTTATTTATTTATTTTTTAACTTTTAATTTATTCAGATTACGTTCAGATTGTTATCCCCTTGCTTGTATCTTTCTGTTCCCACCCTTCCTCCCTCTTCTGCCCTATTCTCCTCCCCTAGACCTCTGACAGAAGGGGACCTCCTCCCCCATCCTATGACTACAGCCTATCAGGTCTCATCCAGATAGCCCACTTCCCCTTCCTTTGTATGCCACTGGGCCTTGCCACAAAGGAGAAGAGAGCACATTGAGGGCACCAGAGTTCTGTCAGATACAGCCACTGATCCTCCCCAGAACCATGGAGAACGAGCTGTCAATTGGCTAGATCTGAACAGGGAGGGGGTCTAGGCTCACTGCATGCATTGTCCTTGCTTGGTGCAAGAATGTATGTAGGCCTCCTGGGTCTAGATCCACTAGCCTTCATGGTCTCCTTGTGGAGCTCCTGAACCCTTTGGGTCCTTCCATCCACCCATTCTTCCAAGCCACTGTCAGCATTCCACCCAGAGTCCAGCAGTGAGTCCCAACATCTGTCCTGATCCCCTGCTGGGTGGAGTCTCTCAGAGAATATCTATATTGGGCTAATATCTACTTATAAGTGAGTATATACCATGCATGCCTTTCTGAGTCTGGGTTACCTCACTCAGGATGATCTTTTCTAACTTCATCCATCTGCCTGCAAATTTCTTGATTTCCGTGTTTTTAATAGCTAAGTAGTATTTCATTGTGTAAATGTACTACATTTTCTTTACACATTCTTCAATTGAGGGACATATAGGTTGTATTCAAATTCTGGCTATTATGAATAAAGCTGCCATGAACATAGTTAAGCAAGTGTTGCCGTTGTATTTTTCAGGTATGTGCTGGGTCTTTCATTAGTACTATTCCCAATTTTCTGAGAAAGCACCAGATTGATTTCCACAGTGGTTGTATAAATTTGTACTCCCACCAGCAATAGAGGAGTGTTCCTCTTTCTCCACATCCTAGCCAGCATTTGCTGTCACTTGAATTTTTGATCTTAGCCATTTTCGTGGGCGTAAGATAGAATCTCAGAGCCATTTTGATTCACATTTCCCTGATAACTAAGGATGTTGAGCATTTCTTTAGGTGTTTTTCAGCTACTCAATGTTCCTCTGTTGAGCATTCTCTGTTTAGCTCTGTATTCCATTTTTAATTGGATAATTTGGTTTGGTGGTGTTTAATTTCTTGAGTTCTTTATATATTTTGGATATTAGCCCTTGATTGGATATGGGGTTGGTGAAGATCTGTGGGGAGCCAAGACCATAGCTGGCAAGCATCTCGGACTTTGGCATAATATATCGAGTGGACCTGGGCCAGGCTGCCTTGTGACCTCTTTCCCTCCTTGCCTCAGGGTACATTCCAGAAAGCTGCCTTGTAATCTCTTCCTTTCCCTCTAGGTACTCTCCAGCTGTTCTCAGTATTCCCAGAATTACAGAGACCTTCAGAGGACGAGCGAAACAAAGTCTATAGATAACACCTTGTGGTTCCAGATGCCTAACAGTTCCACCTAGCCCTAGAACCACAGGTGCCCTCACCCTGCCATACTTCCTGACTTCTTGATATCTTGTGAAAACCGCCCACCTAGATCACCCCACTCAGCCTCCTGCTTCAATGGTATATAATTGCCTGTGAGAAAATAAAATTTTGTCAGCTTGATCAGACTCCTTTACTCGCTGTCCGTTCTTCACGTCTCTTGTCCCCCATTCTCTCCCTAGGGGCCCGAGGGTCCCAGTTGATTGTCCGGCGGGTCCGGACAAAGATCTTTTCCTAGTCTGTAGGCTGTTGCTTTGTTCTGTTGACAGTGTCCTTTGCCTTACAGAAGCTTTCAGTTTCATGAGGGCCCATTTATTAATTGTTGATCTTAGAGCCCAAGCTATTGGTATTCTGTTTAGGAAGTTGTCTCCTGTGTCATTGAGTTCAAAGCTCTTCCCCACTTTTTCTCCTAAGAGATTTAGTGTGTCAGGTTTTATATTGAGGTCTTTAATCCACTTGGACTGTAGTTTTGTGGAGGGTGATAAATATGGGTCCATTTGCACTTTTTTACATGTAGACATCCAGTTAGACTAGTACCATTTGTTGAAGATGCTATCTTATTTCCACTGTATGGATTTGGTTTCTTTGTAAAAAATTGTGTGTCCATAGGTGTGTGGGATTTTTTCTGAGTCTTTGATGTGATTCTGTTGATCAACCAGCCTATTTCTATGCCTTTACCATGTGAGTTTTATTCCTGTTGCTGTATTGTACAGCTTGAGTTCCAGAATGAAGATTCCTCCAGCAGATCTTTTATTATACAGGATTGTTTTAGCATTCTGTTTTTTCCATATAAAGTTGAGAATTGATCTTTCAAGGTCTGTAAAGAAGTGTGTAGGTACTTTGATAAGGATCACATTGAATCCCTAAACTGCTTTTGGTAATATGGCCTTTTTTTACTATATTGATTCTCCTGATCCATGAGCATGGGAGATCTGTCCATCTTCTGGTCTCTTTTTCAATTTCTTTCTTCAGAGACTTGAAGTTGTTGGATTTTTTTTGTTTTTTTTTTCATACAAGTCTTAATGCATGGTAAGAGTTACACCAAGATCCTTTATTATTTGTGGCTATTATGAAGGGTGTAGTTTACCTAATTTCTTTTCAGCCCATTTGTGGTAGTGTTTGTGTGTTTATCTGGTTTTTGTTTTGCTAAAGTAAAGTTATCTATTCCCTGTTTTGGGGGTGTAGTTAGCCTCCTTAGGTTGGAGTTTTCCTTCTACTATCTTCTGGATTTGTGGGTAGGTACTGTTTAAATTTGTTTTTGTCATGGAATATCTTGTTTTCTCCATCTATGGTGATTGAAGGTGTTGTTGAGTATAGTAGTCTGGATTGGCATCTGTGATCTCTTAGGGTTTGCAAGATGTCTGCCCAGGCCCTTCTGGCTTTTATGGTCTCTGCTGAAAAGTCGGATGTGATTCTAATAGATTTGTCATTGTATGTCACTGGCCTCTTTCCCTTATTTCTTTTAATATTTTTCTTTGTTCTGTACATTTTGTGTTTTGATTATTATGTGGAAGAAGCATTTTCTTTACTAGTCTATTCTATTTGGTGTTCTGTAGGCCTCTTGTATATTTATATACATTTTTCTTTAAATTGGGGAAAATTTCTTTTACGATTTTGTTTAAAATATTTTCTGGGCCCTGTAGCCTGGCATCTTCTCTTTCCTCACTCCTATTATCTTTAGGCTTTGTCTTTTCCTGGTGTCTTTGGTTTCTTGGATATTTTGTGTCAGGAATTTTTTAGATTTAGCATTTTCTTTGATGGGTGTATCAAATCTTCCATTATATATTCTACACCTGAGATTATTTCCTCTCTCTCTGTTTTATTGGAGATGCTTACCACTGTAGCTCCTGTTTTCTTCTCTACGTTCTCTCTTTCCAGAATTTCCTCATTTGTGCTTTTATTATTGTTTCCATTTTCATCTTCAGATCTTGAACTTTTTTATTGATTTCCTTCACCTGATTGTTTGCATTTCCTGAATTTCTTCCAGTGATTTCTTCATTTCTTCTCTATAGGCTTCTGTCTTAGCCTCTCTAAGAGCCTTAATCTGTTTGGCTGTATTTTCCTGTATTTGTTTATGAATTTTATTCATTTCTTCCATTATCATCTTCATAAGGAAAGATTTGAGGTCATTTTGTGTGTGTGTGTGTGTGTGTGTGTGTGTGTGTGTGTGTGTGTGTGTGTGTGTGTTTCAGTTGTTAGGGTTTCCAGGGATGGTTGCTTTGGGATAACTGGGTTTTGGAGATACCATACTGGCTTTTGCTGCTTGTGTTTTTATACTGGCCTTTAGTCATCTTGCTGTCTCTGGAGTTGGGTGGTAGTTTCTGATGTCCTTCACTGGCTGTTGAGAGCAGCTTGTAGATGAGAGGCTATAGGTTGAGACCCCTCACCTTCAGGGATCAGGGCACACTTCAGGTGGATCAGGCTGGTGACATGAAATCAGACCTGGGAACTTTCTGTGGAGCAGCTGGGTGACCTGAGGTCAGATCTACCCGTGTTCCATACTGTACTTCTCCTCTTGGCAGGGAGACTCAGACACTGGTGTTTTGTAGCCCAAAAGTTCCTTCCGAGACACATAATGCGTGTGATGTGCACCCCACCAGGTGTGTGGGTAGACCTTGGAGCCCGAGTCTGTGCCTGTGTGGACCCGGGAATTTTCCATGCATTGTCTATGACACCTGATGTTGGTTCCATTTGTGCTCCAGACCATGGGGTGTCCTCTGGGCTGGAAAACCCAGACACTGGTGTTTTGTAGTCTCCAGTTCAGTCTAATACCCAGAGTGCTTTGCTGCACACCTGCTTACAAGTGACTATTATTGTAAGACTGCTCAAATGCCTGCAGGGACCCAGAGCATTTTCTGTGGATTAGCCAGGTGGCCAGAAGCCATAGCCACCCATGCTCCACACAGTGTGGAACTCTCTCAACTGGGAATCATCAGCACTGATGTTTTGTAGTTCTCAGTTTGGTCTTTAGGTCTCTTTTCAGTCACTACTGTCCTGCTGATCAGACATGGTGTGTGTTTGGCGCCACTATCTTGGACCCTCTATAGCTGTATTTTTAAATGTTGGAAGTCAAAGTGTAAAATCATTTTATCTTTAAACTTTCTGAGGTGTTCTCTGCTCTCAGGCTATTGGAGACCCAGTATGACCCTACTGCTGAGAAATCTGGAGTATTAGCCTGGAGGACCTATTTGTCCTTATTTTCCCAGACAAAGCAAAGATTAGCAAACTTCCTAATTTAACTCCCTGTCCCTTTTCTGACAGGATTCTTTTTAAATCCACTTTTAAGCTGCATCTCAAATTTTCAAATGGCAGGCTTTCTCCTTCAAACTGAAGGACTGAAAGCAGAAAGTGGGGTCCTTCGTGTCTGTGCCAATCGCTCAGAAAGGAATTTATAATTGGTACACTAATTCACCAAAATCTTTGTAAATTCACAAGTTTCAGTAAGATGAGGTATATATTCAAATAATTGTAACTTTGTTTTGACTCCCCACTCTGTTTTGATGGATTTTTAAAGCATTGTATTTTTCCAGTCTCCTCCATGCCTGGTAAGGTGCCAATCAACGCTCTGGGATGGTGATGGCATCCCTGCATTTATTGAGTGCATTAGTCCAATTGGTTCCAATCACTTCCTTTCCAGGCTCATTTCAGGTATCTGGCTGTTTCCAGAAATGTGGCTCCTCTAGCATATTCTACACAAAATCCCCAGGATCCAGTTTTGTACAGCACCTAACTTCACTCTAACATTTCCGGCTTTTAGTTCAGCTTCTCTCTGCTTCTGTCAGGGCCACAGGCATGGTTTGGCCCTGCACGTCCTGAAGGGCTGTGGCTGGTAAATACTGTCTAGGTAGCTTTGTGGACCTAATCCTACTTAATTGGCTTGGATACACATCATAGCACTATGGACACATAAACAATTCTAGTGTTTCCAGACTCAAGAGGCAGAGCTTGCAGTAATACAGGCTTGCTTCAGGAGCCTAGCATCTCAGTATTCATGTCCATCTTCAGAATTTTCAGGAAAGATTTAAAAACAGTGCTTGCTGCTTTTTATGAATGCTGTTTTGTGATTCCTTACAAACCAACTAGCACATAATAAAAGAGGAAACTGCATCAAGTCTCCAGTAGGTGATAGAATTTTTACTGCTGCTCTATTTAGAAGCACAAAACTACTTGGTGCATCACTGGAGACCAAAGCTAACACTTCATTTCTGCAAGATATTGAAATTTCAAAGTACCCGTAGGATATCTTTTATTCTTTTGCTTACAAAATCATACTGGCAATTGTGGCGCTCCATCCTGATTGATGCCCAAACTACTCACAATCTACTTGTCTGCTTGGACTGGACTTTAGGTGGAGAAAATTCCCATTGATGACATAAGAATTTTATTCATCTGTAAATTCTGGAAAAGCTGGTGATCAGGCACCTCCAGCTTAGGCTTCTGCTTCCTCTTAGGTTGAGAAGGAGGTTGTATTTATTTATTGCAGGGATAACTGGAAGAGAGTCGGATCTGAGGTAGAGCCATAGGGCAAAACTTGCAATGTTTTCGGTAGCCACATGACAATTTTTAGTGATGTGAATTCCACGTGTTCAAGCATAAATAACTAAATTTACCTCCAAGCTAAATATAAATTTGGAAACACTGTGCCTTTGCTGTCATTAGTCTCAGCATGACTGTTCATTTGTAATGTGGTAGAATTTGAGAATTGAATGGCTCTCTCTGCTCATCCATTTTCCATCATGAAAAGGGTCACCAGATTTAGTAAACAAAGATGCAAGCTATCTGCTCCATTTGAATTGCAGATGTACAATGAATAATTTTTGGAATCTAAGTAGGTGCCATGCAGCACTTAGACAAAGATTGCATAGGGAATATTTGATGCTAAAATGCTGTGTATCTGAAATTCAAATGTAACTGCATTTTTCTTGCTTATTTTAATGTAACTAAGTAATTGGATCCAGACCTGTGTCCACTTTTTTATCTTTACATTCTTTTCTGGTTCTGAACTTCTCAACAAAGAAGTGAGTCCTCAGTGTGTTACACTCAGAGTCTCAGAAATGTAATGCTATGTTGGTTATATATAAAATAGGTATATTTTAATATCTATTTGAAATAGATATAAGAAATATATAGATTATATATTGGTTATGTATAGAAATATAAATAGATATGTGAGATATATCTATGTCAAATAGATTAGAAGCCTGTAATTGAAAGAGGCCTGAAAAGGAAATATGGCTTATCAGATAATGTTTTTCTACTTGCCGCAATGCAAGTCATTAATGCATGATATTTTGCAGCTGGCTAAGCCAGCTGCTCTTTCTAGGATCCAGGTGGGGATAAAAGGACATTTACAAGTTTTCAAAGTTCTTTTTCAAGCTCAGGTAAATAAATATGCACCAGCAGGTGACGTAAAAGAAGAAAAGAACAGAGTTGAAAACAGAATTCCATCATCTAGGCAAATGCAAATGCAAACTTGCCTCTGTGATTGAGGTCCAGAATGGATGCCTGCCATTCACTGGTCCCCAGGTGGGACATTAGGTATCTGCAGAGTGCAGATGTGCAAGGTTTATATTGTCTCCCAGCATCACCAAAAATGGGACATCAGGGCCATTCGGAGGTATAAATTTGTCTACAAAAATGGTCAAATTACTAAATTATCATCTTGCTTTTTATGTTCAGACCCATTTTCTGAGTCATAAGTTAGAGGAATAAAGCTATAACTTTGCAAGTTCCCACCATTAAATCCCAAATCCCAAAACACTCAGTGCTTTGCCTCCAGCCAAAGCTCGGCCTGCAGTTCCTGCAGAAGCATCGTTAGAGCTCTGCTTGTTGTCAGGCAGAAGCCTGTTGGGTTTTTCCCTTGAAGGCTTAGGATTGCTTTTCCTGGCAGAGCACATGGGACTGACAGCAAAGGCAAAAAACGATCGTATCATTGCGTGACGCCCCTGAGAGTGGGCTCGACTTCCAACACCCGTCTTATGATGCCCTAGTTTTGAACCGTAGCTTTTCTGAACATAATGAAAAGTCCTCCTGTTTTAATCTCAACTCAGAGTCAAGCAGGTTTTGTTTGTTTGTGTTTTTTTACCCTTTTCCCTTCAAAGGCAAGTTCCATCTTTCGGAAAAGCTTAAGGAGAGTGAAGGATGACTTCTGTGGGGCTGCCAACGTGCTCACACAGCAGCTCTGGAGCAGCAGGAATATCACGCTACAAATTTCCGAAGAGGTTCTTGGCCAGCCTTCTCTGATCCTCACTCCTGCTGTAGAAGTGAGAATTTTGTTTCCGTGTCTCCTCGGGATCCAGTTTCCCGCAGCACTGTGGAAAGAAGTGAGAAGCGAGGATCATGTTTCCTATGTATCTCAATGCATTTCCCATTCACAACAGACTAACGTTCCAAACCCTTAGCCTGACTCTGAATGCCGAGGAACTCACTGATTCCCCATGGTGTCCCAGCAAGGCAATGTTTTCCACTGAAGGATCGCACCGCAGTGTTAGTGTGCTTAGAGGCCGTTGGCTCCATGTCATAGTGTCATTTCCAAATGCTCCTCAACGGTTGGAAACGTTTCTAATCAGAACCATCTGTCCAGAATATGTCACCCAACCCGATTTACTTTCCCACCCACACTTCCTTGGTTCCATCAGATGAGTGCTATATCCCATGGAAGCCATTTGCCCTTTGCTGTTGTGCATACTCACACGATATTAGCAACGCAGCCTGTGCAATGCGTCGCATTTAGCAAAGGTTTGCAAGTGCAGGGTCTGCTTCATACTGCGTCTACGTCGCTTGGAAGCTCTTCCTCTTGTTCCTTCCATTTGGGAATAGGAGAAAGAATGCTTCTCTGCCATCCTGGTGGACAAACCCTACCGTGTTTTAGACATTTCTTTGGATAGGATCTCTACATATTGAACTAGGCATCCTTATGCCTTATCCTTCCGAGTAGCTCCATTTCTAGGTAGATGCCCCACCCCATACCTGCCTTCAACAGCTCCTCCCTCCCTTTCTCTCTCTTCCAACCCTCTTCCTTCCTGTGCTAGGGCTTGAACCCAGAGTTGGAGAACTGTTAGGCAAGTGTTCGGGCACTGGATAGCTTCCACAGCCCCATGCTACCTTGTAGATAGATTATATTCTAACCACCTTTTCTTATTTTCTGAATCCACGCACTGCTCACAGTCTATGTTAGGTATTCAGGACTTTGTTGGAGAGACCAGTGAAACGGAACTGTACAGCGTAGTGATGGTTTGAATACGACCGGCCTCTATAGGCTCATAGATTTGAATGTTTGGTCACCATGGAGTGGCATTGTTTGAAAGGATTAGGAGGTGTGGCCTCATTGGAGGAAGTGTGTCACTAGGGGTGGGCGTTGCGCCTTTAAAAGCTCATGTCAAGCCCAGAATCTTCCTCTTGGTCAGTGGATCAGGATGTAGCTCTGAGCCACTTCTCCATCACCATATCTGCCTGCATCTCACCATGCTTCTCAGCATCATGATAATGGACCAAACCTCTGAGACTCTAAGCAAGCCTGTGATGAAAGTGTTTTTGCTTGTTTGTTTTTATATGGATTAGCCTGGTCATTATGTCTCTTCACAGCAATAGAGCAGCGACTAAGGCAAATGTGTATATAACGTGTGAAACCTGGGCTATAAGGATATATAGGTGTCATCAAAAACAGTATCCATGAGAATTTTTCTATAAAAATAATGCTTGGATGGATTTTGAAGGCCAGCCATTGATGAGGGGAAAGGCAAACAAATTCCAGCTTCGGGGTAGAGTTATTAGCCACAGCGATGACAACAGATCATTCTGGCAGAAGGAAATGGATCCTGTTGGAAAGCATCAGGCAGTGACACCAGCCAAACCATAAATGGCTCTGGGTGATGTGCTGTAAGCTCCATTCTACGAGTAGGGAGGGTAGCAGAAAGATTTTGTTTCACTTTCTACTTTTTTTCCTACTTCACACCATACAATTGTTTCCCAGTAACCATGGGAATTGTTACCAGGATCCTGCTCCAAGACACAAAAATCCACAGATGCTTAAGTCTCTTAGGTAAAAAGCGATACTTTCATAGAGCCCATGCAATACTGTATGCTACAGATCATCTCTAGACATGTGTATTTTACATAATGCAATGTAAACACAAGTGTATGGTGATATATATATATATGTGTGTGTATATATATATATATTAATTTTAAAGGAACAGTCGCAAGGAAAACAGAAGCCCGTGTCTGGTAAGCACAGGTGCGATTTTCTTTTTCAAATATTTTTATGTGCGGTGGATTGGAGTGCATAAATAATGAATCCATGGATACAGAGGGACAACTGTAATTACTTATTTTATATATCTTTTCCAAACAAAAAATGATATCCTCTTCATGGACATGGTTTTCATTGCTTTATCTTTTGTTTTTTAGAATTCACCAAAGTATATGGTAGCTGGCAGATTTTCTAAAACTGTTTTGTATTGGTGAATGAATACTATAAAAAGTATGTTAGGGTTTTTCTCATCTAAAGGCATTCATATTTGTTGGTTCATTTAAGTAGGCTGGCATTGGGGTTTGGGTTAACTTAAAATATATTTAGCAATTAACTTTTTAAATACATATGTGTGCATGTGTGCTTATGTGTGTAAGCAACTGGCTTCCAGTTTCTTTGGCCTCTGATGATGCCTACTGTGAGCAGGATCATCTATTCTTTGTTTTAATTTTCATTTTATTTCCAAAGCAATGTGCTAAATAACTCATGGTTGTGTGGGCAATGATTAAAAAAAAAAAAAAAAAAAAAAAGGAAAAAAAAAGAGAGAAAGAAAATTACTTCACTTATTAAAACTTAGAGCCTAAAACACTCATAGTAAGCACTTGCTCCTTCCTTGGAAAATGCTGGCACCTTATGTTTCTGTTGCTCTGTCCTCAAGGCAGCAAGGCTCTGGTCACATGGTTCTAGAGGGGAAGGGAAGCTCAGGAATGCAGTTCGCTCATGAAGATGGGGTTGATGTCAGTCTTCAACTGTCAACATTCACGCCACAGCTGATGTCAGTTGATAGAAAATCGGAACTATGTTTTCAAACCCCCTTGGGCTCGGAGCTGGAAGTCAGGAAGGCTGCCTTTTCCCAAAGAGCAGAAACCATGGGGAATGGATTCTTTTCCCAGAACAAGAAACTCGAATCTTTTTTTTTTTTTTTTTTTTTTTTTTTTTTTTTTTTGTCATCTAACTGCTTATGCCTCCAGATGGCCTAAATGTTTGCTCTCTTCTTCACCGAGAAGGAGGTAATAACCAGAAAGGCAGAGGCCCTAGGAGGAAGGCAGTGAAGCAGCTAAGCTGCCTGCATCCGCCCCAGGGTTTATAGGTAGTCCTGTTGGGAAGAAGTTTTATAGGTCAGATGGTCTAGATTAATTAGGCTGATTTCATGTTCATGTAAAACTCACATTATGAGGTGACATTTTTATGGACGTGCCAAACTTTGACAAGCCACACATTCATTTGACCAACTTCTTTCCTTTCTAAATTTAAACAAGCCAAGGGGGGAAAGTCCCAGGACTGCCACTGTCTGTTTTCTCTGTGCTGACTGGGCTGCCCAGGTTGAAGGACCTTGCGCTGACCTGAAGTGGAGGAGCTGATCTCTGAGTCCTTCCACACTCCAACCATGGTGTTTTGCAATCTGTGATATGAGTGGAGAGAACATGAGAGCAAGATCACACAGACATAACAGCAGATGATGCAGCACAAGTGGCCAGACGTCACCGACTGGGGCATTAGTAATGAGCGCTGTGACATTTTCATGAAGAAGTGTAGGAAGGGTGGATTAGGGTTTGAGGAAGTCCTGACTCAATTTTATCTTACTGCCACAAACCATTACCTTAGATTAACTCATGAAATACCCTGAAACACCCACAGTCTCCGTTTTACAGCTGTTATGTGCCAACATTAAGTCAGATTTCTCTACTTTGCCATTGTGGATACAGTGGGTTGAATAATTCATGGTGAGTAGCTGTGCTTTGTATGGTGGGATCTGTAACAGCATCTCTGGCTTCTATCACTCCATGGAACGGTCACTTCCCTGGTCTTTGTCAATTAAAAATGTCTCTAGACATTTTCTAACATCCAGGCATGGAAGGTGAGGAAAATTCCACTTTTTTAATGTATATTATACTTAATGAACAGCTGCTAAACCGAATCATAGCCTTAAGCCTGTCCACACAATTTCTAAGTCTGTATTGTGTCAGTACTCACCATCCTTCTTTTAAAACCAACATTTAGCTGGATCTAGAGGGTCATTCTAAACATTCAGGACGCTCAACAACGCATCTTTGAGTCTGATAACAGCCCCTAGTATGAGGAGTTACTAACTAATGATCAAATGATATCTTATCGCATCGAAACAGGATGCACACGAAGTTACAACTTACCAACAACATGTGGGCATGGCACATTGAGCTGAACAGTGTATCTTAAAAAGCACCACGGCAAAGCCTGTAGGCAGAGTGAGGGCTGGATGCTAGAAGCCTGCTTCTGTTGCTGCTCTCTCTCTCATGTCATCCAATATTATTATAAGGAGCTATGAAATGCTTAAAAATTATTTTGGCTGTTCATATTTCGAAAAGATAAGGGAAGGGTGGGTGCTGACTTATTTGTTTCTATGTTGGCTTCTTTTAAGATCATCTTCAGGCTTTTATAGGAAAATCATACCCACCCACACTTCCTTTGGGATGACTCATTGAAGTCTATGAATTCAATAATCACTTGATTTTTATGTATCCATAATTCCATTTTTATTGAAATATAATTCAATAGCACTAACTGTATATGAATTCACAAACATAAATCATCCTCTGTTGAAGCACAGAATTACTCACAGTGGTTGTACAATCATTACTCTGTGTGATTTCAGGAACGTGTCCCATTCTAGAAAGAATGGTTAGCAATCCCTCTCAGCCCCCATCCCTCAAGTTCCTAACATCACCATGAAGTTGCCTCTTATGGATTTTTTTAAATTATATTTTTTACATATACATTTATATTATTACATGTATATAAAATAAACTATATACAGCAAGAAGAATCACAAAATAATCAGGAATTATGTTAATGTTACATTCATAATGTTTTGGCTATTTGTATTTGACAAGCTTGAAGAAAACATATTTCCCATCTTGGGGAGTCTAAAATTCTGAATGTAAACCAATATCTATCATGTCTCATCTTTTATCAACTTAACACATCTATCTAGACCTAAAATCATCTTAACCTCTAAACAACTAAGCTAAATTGTAAGCCTAAACTATATGGTCTTAAACCCCACCAGAGACTTGAGAAGGAATAAAATTAATTACTTTTGTAAACAAGAAGTGCAGCTTAGCAGTTTCCAAAGTGAAAAAAAAAAATGACAGAGACAGTTTGCTGCCTGAGCAGTCACCCAAATCTCTCTATAATGTTGGTGCATCATCTTCAGCCTTCTGGCCTAGTCTATCTGACAGACATATTTGTGAGGCAGGAGCTATTGAGGACTTGCTTACTCTGTCTTGGCAGAGTTTGGCCTTCAATTCTGCCTGCATCCAATCTTGTCTATATTTAGGCAGAATTCTGTCTGTAGCCAAAACGAGGACATTTTGCCCAGTGACTGGCTTGCCACATTTGAAGCCATCTCCATAAGGAGGTTCTTGGATGTTCATCATTTTCTTTGAGGTAGGCTGGGTGTGGCCAGGAGTTAACCTGTCTTATTGTCAAAGTATCCTTAAAGCAATACAAAATCTTTAAATGCCATATTCTACTTCTGACATGGACTTTGGCCCCCCAGTGTTGATCACTTCCCCCTGGCTGGGTGGTCTTACCAGACCACAGAGGAAGGGGATACAGGTAGTGCAGATGAGATTTGATAGTCTCTGGTCAGATATTAAGGGAGGAGGGCTTCCCTTTCTGAGGCCTAGGGAAGGAGGGAGAGGGCATGAGGGAGGGAGAGTGGGATTGGGAAGTGATGAGGGAGGGGGCTATAATCAAGATATAAAGAGTTTAAACTATAGAATAAGCAGGTAACTTATATTGCTAACCCCACTACATGGGGATAGCTTTGAGACTGGCTGAGACATGAATGTCTATGCATAGACAATGCTTCTTGTTGGTTACAGAATCCTTGTGACTTAGGATTAGATGCCATTCTTTGTATGCCATGAATAAAGATTTCCAGATGTCTTTCTTCTGCTCATACAAAGAGCATAAAACTAGCTTTAATTATTGTGTACACCCTACACACCTTATACATTTAGACTTTTAGGACTGTATAATGCTTGTGAGAAATTATATGTTTTCAGAACAAAAGAACCAGCATTGAAGTTGGATCAGACCTGACAGGATTTATTCCTCTCAGCATGCTGGACACTGACATCCTGCATGTTCCAGCAGCAAGTGCTTCAGTTGCTGTTCCCCCTCGGAACAGGACAACTGTTAAGGCAGCTTCAAAGAAAGCTTCCAATACTAATTGGTCCAGCATTCCAACTTGGCATTTCTCAGCATTTAGAAACTGGACCACAAATGGTATTCCTAACTTCTTTAACAATTTTCCCCAATTTTACATGGGCCCCTACAAAAGTATCACTCATCCCAAATCAGTGGAAGAAACCTCGAGAGAAGGCCACTCCATTTTCCTTAAGGGGGTTGGGTGGGTTTTTGGTTGCTTTCTTGGGCTATAGATGTTTATTTTCATTGGGAGTTGGTTATAAGCTACTATTGGTCTAATTCAAAGAGAAAACAAGGTTGGACTCAGGGATGTGTCTTTTTTCCTTTATCTTTCTTTTTTAGGTTTGGAGATAAAGGTTGAATATAAAGAAGGAGGAATATAGAAATATATAGGGATGATAGGACAAAAAGTAGATTATTGAGTATACTCTTCAACTTAAGGCCTTAGCTGTTGCTCACAAGGTTATTTTTAATTAGTTGGTATAGAATTTTGTATATTGATGCAAAATAAGTTTAATTTTGATACATTCATCCAGAATTCAAATTTAAGATTATTCCTCATACACATTATATGTATTTCTACTCTAATATGAGGTATTGTACCCATACAACTCAAACAGAATACAAGGTTTACCTCCAACACTTCGAAAGTGTTATTGCAGGCTGTTTAGGATAGCAAATTATACAAGTTAATTGTTAGTTGATCAAATCATGGTCATGTAAATCACTAGTCTATTTTTATCACAAGAGTATACATTCTAGGTATAACAGATATATATGTTTCTATAGATAGATGAGGGAAAATAGTTACATAAGGTCTTCAAAAACCTTCTGGATGTTTCTTATCAATGGAATCACACAGGATGTAACCTTTGGTGTCTGGATTCTTTCCATTAGCATCCTTTTTGCCTGTAAGGCTCATCCTACCCTAGAGGCTTATCTCTTCAACTCTTTGTTTCATTGGCCTGCTTATCTCTCACACTGCTTAGGTATCACTGAACTCAGCCTTTGAACTCCCAAACACAATCTAAGGATTCCCATTCTTAGCCAGTGATGCTCGGTTACACCTTCGTTAGTGATGGAATCCACATTGGCTGATGAATCTTGTCTTCCTCTGGTACCCCTGGTTCATTCATACCTCTGAATGCCTCCTGTGGGTTGTTTTGCAGCCCTGCAGCAGGTCATTTTGTTTTTAGGATTACCACAGTTTATGTCCTCGATGTTGACTCTCCCTCTGTTCCTTTTATCTTTCTGTAGTTTTCCTTACCCTCTGGAACAAGACTTAAACGCCTCAGCAGGTCATGTCAGCTTCTTATTGTACCCTTGCTTTTTTTCTCCATTCTACTGTCCAGCTCCTCTGATCCACATTTGCTTACACTTTTTCTAAAAGAAGCCTCTTACATGTTCTCAAATACCCTGTATGCGTAGCCTCTGTCTGTCGCTGTCACAGATGTGATGAAGGGTGATGCTCTTTCTTTGGTCTGGAAGACTTGGTAATTCCTCCTTCTTCAGGAAGATTTCTCTGATGCCTCCTACTCAACCTCAACCTGTGCATTTTTCCCCCTCATACTTTCACAGGTCAGTGAAGTCATCATAGTATACATTCCTGTTCTCTACCTGTACCTATTAAATTCCGAGCCCTTAGTCTAAGAACCCATCTTTCTTTGTATGTGACTGTCTCATTCCAAAGTATTGTAGAGTAGATGACTGACACAGACACATTTATTTTTTCATTATTTTAGGAGCCACTTTCTTTGGAGACTTTGCCTCTTGGCTTGTGGGTGGCTCCCTTCTCTGTGCTCTCAAGTGCCTGCCCCCATGTGTAGCATGGTGTTTTAATGACCTCTACTTACAAGGATGCAACCACGTAAGATCTTACACTAATGATCCCCTTTAATTTAATTACCTCTATTGCGTTCCCATCTCCAAAACCAGTCCTTTTTGTGAGAAGGTAAAGATTCCAGCTTTGACACATAAATGTAGAACAGATAGAGCGCAGCCATCTTCCACACTCACTTTACTAGAGCATCTTAGAAAATATAAAAATTAATGAAAGAACTTAAGTTTGGAAGTCTTGGATAAGAAGCTAGTAAAGAAGAAAAAGAAGTTTCTAGAAAATCAGACCAGAGACCCAGGCTATTGACATTGGTAATTTTCTGCATTGACTCAGTTCTGACTTCACAAGGCCAGGAAGCAAAATAAGCATACTAAGAATTATATGAGACATTAAAAAACTATTCTTTTCAGCTCAGAGAGTTAATACAATTTGCAATATATTTTATAATTTTAAATTTCTTCCTGCCATTTCATTTTGGGCGGTGCTTAAATTTAGAAAACAGGGGGTGGTTACTTATGTTCAAGGGTTTATAAAGTTAATTATAAAATTTCATTTCATTTATTTACTTGGCCAGGTGGAAGAATGGAAATGAACAGTATTTCAGTATAATTCACTTCTAAAAACAACTTTATTATGCTTAATTTAAGCAGGATTGCCACTTGATTTTTCCATATCTGCCTTCAGAATCATGAAGCCTTCCTACTGAGGATTTATCACTGATGTCTGATGGATACTACAATCAGATAGGAAATAGTTCATTAGTTTGGCTTCGTTCTCAGCAGAGAAGGCTTCTATAAGATTGGGTCTAATAGAAGCACTTAGTAAAGGTCTTCAGTTGTGGGTGCTGTTGACAGTGACAGAGCATTGTGGTTTGTATCTTGAAGGTTCCCCACAGGCTCATGATATGAGAGCTTGGTGCTCAGGTTGGGGTACCACTTTGAAGACTGTTGGAATCTGTAGGATATAGGACATAGAATGTAGAAGTAGGTCACTAGAGGTGAGCCTTTGAAAGTTCCACTGTCTCTGAGGTGTCTGCTTACTGTTCCATGTGAGAACAGCAGCCACCACACCTTCACTGCCATGCCTTTCCCACCACGATGGTCTGAGATCACTCTGATTTTATGAACCCAGATTGATCTTTCTTCCTTTGTTCTGTCACTCATCTTAGTTCCAGTGAAGTGGAAATTTACTGGTAAAGAGAATGTCTGTGACTTTAAAGTGTTCTTTTGAGATATTGACAAGACTGCTACAAAGACCCCTCAACCAATTCCTCCCATAGATACAGAAGCTAAATGGGGCTTCAGGGACTGTTCTGAAATTTTATAGATCCAAGAACATGGTAGAACTTAGGATTTTTTATAGTTTTCTCGAAATTTTCATCTAATAACTGACTCCCTAGTGAATTGTCATCTTTGTAGATAGACATTGAGGAGTTAGCATGTGTTGGAGCTGGGTTGCGTGGGCACCTTGTATATGTAACACATAAAACTTGTTTAATCATCATCTCCTCTGAAGGTGAGTGCTGTGGAGGAAGGATAAGAAGGCAGGGGAATTAAGAGGACATGGGAGGCAAAGGAAGCCCCACGCCCATAGCCTGACTTTTCTCATGACCCAAGAGTCAAGTGTCTCAACACAATGAACAGATAACTAGTGCTGCAGGAGACTGACTTCATAAACTTTACTCCCCTCTCTGGGAGATAACTCAAATAAGTGTGCTAAAACGACAAATGAATCTTACTCGAGGCCAAACTGTAAGTGAACTTTGAGATTAGATTTGCCAGAATACGTATCTACTCCTGACCCTGAGCAATATACATCTTGGGCCATCTTACAGCTGCTTTTACAAAGGGAAATCTTTTTTTTTTTAATGTTTACTTTTTGTGTGTATGTGTATCCTCCTCCTCCCTCTTTCTTCTCTCTCTCCTCTCTCTCTCTCTCTCTCTCTCTCTCTCTCTCTCTCTCTCTCTCTCTCTCGTCTTGTTCCTCTAGAGCCTCTACCAGTGGAGTCATTTCATCTGACCACAAAGGGAAATTTTTTATGATATGATAAGTAAAGCAGCTCATAGTTTTACTTCAATTTTAAACTTTATTTTTAAATTTTTCCTTAACCCTTGAACCTGCTGTAAATTACCTATGAGTAATGTGATTTCCAAAGCTATAAAAGCTAACCTAGGACCCTTAAGCATTCTCTCTGCACTTACCTCCTCCTCCTCCTCTCCCTCGCCCTCTTTCCCTCTCCTCCTCTCTCTTCCTTCCTGTCAGACTGCCCTTAGGACTTGAGTGTGTTCTCTGGCTCTTAATACACCAACATTTTGCTTCCTGCCGACTCATCCTGAAATTCTTCTCTTCAGTGTAAGTCAAGAACCCAGTGGCACCTGCCGAGAATCCCTCAGGAAAACTACTCAGATTTCAGCCAGAACATTGAGCTTACTATCCCACCATTGTGTGACGTCACTGTTATAACTTTATTCTACAGACAGAATTGTTGGCGTTTAGAAAAGACTGGTAACTGGCAGATGATCAATAGAGAAGCTTCAAACTGAAAGTTGGGTATGTGTTTGGTTGTACTGAGCTTGGGCGGGGCTTGGTAAGACCATTTTGCAAAGCGTGGCATGAATACTGACCTCAGATATTTTAAATTGCTGTTACAGGACTACAGAGATATGGCTCAAAGGTTTAGAGAACCAGAAGCCTCAGGTTCAAATCCCAGCATCCACATGGCAGCTAATAACAGTTTCAGGGGACCTGATGTCCTTTTCTGGCCTTCCTGGGAACTGTACTCATGTAGTATACAGACATACATGTAAACCATGTACCCATACATATAACATAAAGTGAGTGAATTTAAAAAAAAAAAAAATCCTGTTAAAACCTTTGAAGCAACTGCTATAGGCCACCAGGAACACAATCAAAAGTGACCCAGTTTCCATCAGCACTGGAGGCATGGACAGGTTGACGAGTGCCTAGAGAAGGACCCGTGAGTCACCCATTTTGTCATCTGTGTTTGCACTGAATGATTCTAGAAGGGGTTACTGTGGGAAGAGCTGTTTCCTTGCCCACTGAAATGTCCAACCCCTTGGAGTTCACCTCAGCATGAGACTCCATTTGGAAATAGGATCTTTACGGATATAATTGAGTCAGGGTTAGTTACCGGAGTAGGTCCTAATCCAAACGATTGTTGTCCTTACTAGAAGTGGGGACCGGGACATGGAGGCAGCCTTGCTCAGAGAGGACGCCGTGAAGACCCTCGGCGAGAAGGTGTCTGTAAGACTACAGTGAAGCGCCTGCAAGACGGGGAAATGTTAACTGCCCGTAGCAAGCGTCACACTGGAGGGCTAAGAAAGCATTCCCCCCTGGAGATGAGAGGGAGCATGGGCTTGTGGGTACCTGACTTCTGCTGCTAGCCTCGTGAGACGGCACAGAGCCCTTCTGAGATGTTATTCAGCTTCAGGACTGCATTGCAGCAGCCCCAGGCAACCAGTCTAGGGCAGGAGGGAGCCAAGGTCCGGGCTGAGTGAATCTTTCAGCACACGGGTCTCTTAGGGAATGTCCATCAGGAGATGGGAGGAAGGAGAGGAAACTGAGGAAGGAGAGGAAATTGTAAAATAGCACTAGGAATTTAAAGGAAGACGTATTGGTTATTTTGCTGTTGTTCTGTGACTTTGCATGTGTTTTGTTACTAATACAGCTGACTTTCGGTTAGGTCCACAACTGTCTAGTAACTGGGTTCATTCTTCACTTTGGAATTTTTTTTGGCTTATGTATTTGTAGTTATTGTAGTTGTAATTTTTAGTTATTTATATATTCTTAATGAAATTTCAGCTTAAGAAAAATATGAAAGGCATATCAGTATATGATCTGAGCTAGTGCCCATATGAGAGGTTTGATGAAAAATTTTGCAACCAGATTACTCCAGGTTTTCACTGATCTGAATGCAGAAGAAAAGCTACATTTGCAAGTGTTAAGAACGGGAACATGCAAATTCCTTCCTTGTTTATATAGCTATTGTAGGGATGGAAAGCAAGGACAGATAAGCTGCAAAAGTGGTCCAAAGGAGGACAACAGGGGCTAATTAATGCAAAGCTTTGTTTGCATACACTAAATATATAAACGTTTCTGTAATGGTAGACATACTGTTAATTAATTTTTTATTCAACATTGTCGCATGAAAATCTTCATTTAAATCTGCTTTATATATTTTTTCAACATAATATTTTTTGATTGTTTATATTATCTACCCCACCACATCTGCTTGACACTCCTTCCCTGTTTAGCCACCCTGCCCTTGTGACCTCCTCCAGCCCCACTCCCCCAAATGTGAAACTTGTGTTATCTATATACTCAGGGGAGCATGACCAAACTCTCAGTGGCCTGCCCCTCATACACAGCTGAGTTCTTCACCCCCTGCACCTTGCAGGAAGCCATTTATTGTGGAGAGTGACAGTTTTTTAAGAGTTCTCTTCAATGCCTTCTTGTTTAAGCTGTTACTATTGGCGGGGGGCACACGGGGCAAGTTGGGGTGCAGGTAGGGGTTGTCACAGAACTCTCCCGTGTTACTCTTTCTCAACTGTGCATCTGCTGTCATCGATATTACTGCCAAAGTAGTTTTGCATGGATCATGGGCTTCCACGTGGTTTCTGGTGCCAACACAGAACACAAACAAGGCTCCCAGTTGCAGCAGAGCCACGAACCCAGATAAGACCCTCGGATGAAGCTGATATCAACATGGCTTCAGGCTGTGGCATAAACCACAGACAATTGCCTGACCTTCTGTGGCAACACACAGCCCATGGAAATTAACACAGACTCTGCTGCAGTAAGACCATAGACCAAGACATGGCCCACAGTGTCATCATGGGACCAGATATCACTATGACCCCAGATGGCAGAGCAAGCCACTCACATTAGTGTGGGTGGTCTCCAGTGGCATCACTGCCCATGTACATCAATATGTTTTCAGGCTGCAGCATAGACCGTGGACATCCCTGTGGCCCTGATGGTAGCACAGGCCACAGACACCAACACAAACCAGGCCGCATTAAGACCACAGACCCAGACATAACCTTCTGTGGCAGCATGGACCAGATATATCACCATGGCCTCTGGTTGTAGTGCAGGCCACTCATATCTGTATGGCCCTCAGAGGCAGTGTGGTCCAGGAACATCAACATGGCTTCAGTATTTGGCAGGGACCACTGCTTGGCCTTTGGTGGTAACATGGGCCACAGATGTCAACTCAGACCATGGCTTTAGCAGGACTTCAGACCCAGGCATGGCCCTCAGAGGCACCTGGACCCGGGCACCACTATGGTCTCAGGTGGCAGTATAGGCCATTTGCAGTCCTTGGGGACAGCATGGCCCAGGAGCATCAACATGGATTCAGGCTATGGCACAGGCCATGAACATCGGCATGTTGTCAGATGACAACATGGTCTTCAGACAGCCACCCAGACCCTGGGCACACCAGCGCCAGTGACCTACACATATGGCATTCATCGGCATCGCGGGACATGGTGGTCCTTCGAGGAGGTTTGATCCAGAGAGTGGACAGTTCCTCATCTCAGACCTCCATCCTTGTCCAGAATTAGGGTACTCCCTTGGCCAGGCAACTTGTCTGGGGGCTGAGTTCAAGTTTACATCTTCTTAACCTCTTGGGTGCTGCACACTATCCTGTTGACCTCACTGGGCAGTGAGATGATCCACCATTACTTAAGCCCTCTCTTTTACCCATCACTGCCACACTACATTAGTTTTCCCTCTCTCCTCAGTGCAGGAACTATTCAGCTCCACCATCACTCTTATTTCTCCATCACCCATCCTTCCTTACAGTGGCACCCTCCAGGCTGTATCTATCTATCTACCTATCTATCTATCTATCTATCTATCCATCTATCTATCTATCTATCTTTCATTCATCTGGCTATCTTCTATTCTCTATTATATATATAATATATGTATATTAACTTTTTATTTCATGCACCCCAATCCCACACATCTCCCTGTACCTCTATATCTTCCCTCCCTCTTTTTAACCTCTCCCTCAAAAGAAAACAAAAGACAAATAAAAAATAAGAAGAAAACATATCACATTAGAAGCTGTGCTGTGTCACACAGTACATACCCTTTTTCCCAAACAGCTTTACTTACAAATGTTCATTGCAATGTCTGGTTCAAGGCCACCTTCTGATCCTCACCTAGACTTCCCTCTGGTATGGTGTTGTTGCCCTGTGTCATGGAGATCCTGCAGCTTTGGATCTGCAGGACTGGCCCTTTCACATGTTCCAGCAGTAGAAAGATGAGGCATATGTTGGAGGTGTGTGTGTGGGGGGGGGGGTGCAAATTGAAGCCCTGGATCTGGGTCTAGATGGTAGCTGAGTTGGTCAGCCCATCAGCTCTCCTGTGCCTGTGCAGCCACCAGTACCAGCTCTCTTGCTTTGCCAAGGTGAGGGGTGGGGACCAGCTCTCCTGCCTGTGGCAGCTGGCAAGGGGCAGGACCAGTTCTTCAGTGCTCACACTGTCAGGGCCAGCTCTCTGGGCTTGAAATATTCTGTTCTTGTGCTCAGAGACTCTAAGTTTAAACTCACTTAAAACAAACTACGTTAAAATAGATAAATTATTATTTTTCTTTCTGACTAAGTGATACTTGTTTTAATTACAACGCTCTCTGGAATGGCCAAGAACCCTTTGGTTCTTTATGTTGGTGTGTCGCCGTACCCACTACCCTTCCTTTTCACATATTCCCCAGGGGTTCACCCATGTTACGTAATTCTCTACGTCTAAGCTACATAGTCAGCCTTGGAATAATTTCCCTATGCTGTCTCCCAAATCTAGCTGGTATGGTAATGAGGACGGCTGCAGCTGAGCACAGTCCCTGTGCTGCGAACTGAGGTGTCCCGGAGGCCACTGTCATCCGAGACAAGGAGCTAGGATACAGGGAAGAATGGTAAGTGAAGAGCAGCAGGTGGAAGACTGAGAGCTCCTTGTGAGCACCCCCGCCCCGCCCCCCCCCCCCCCCCGCCCCCCCGCCAGCCCCATGATAGATATCTAAGGGTCCCATCTTGTGCAGATCTCCTCTGGATAGTAACAGGAGTGTTCCCAGGGCAAAGGCTGAGCAGGTCATGCCTGTTCATATCATGCCCACCTGGGGAGAGCAACCCGCCACAGCCATTCTCAGGTCTTTTGTTAGCAACCATGGATGAACCAAAAAGATCTTCCCACTTCCACTGCCTTCAGAGAGGCCTTCCAAGGATAGTTCACTTATAACTGAGCTCTGCCTGCCTTTGTACAGGCCCTGTATCAAACTGTAGGAATGCATGGCTGGAGAACCAACTCTGAAGACGGTAGAAACTGTATTTGCTTTATTTTGCTAAATGCTTCTTTAGTTTTTCTTAAAACCTCTTGATTTTCAACCTAATATTTTTCCACCTGGAGGCCTTGATGCATTAAGTTCACATTCATAATGCATCGTACTTCTTTCCTGTGCCCTCACCATTATTCCTTAATTTTTTTATTTGGAAGTTTTAGTCAATTGATTTTATTTCTTAATATATGCTTCTAGAAATGGCACTATTGGACAAATGCATGCATGCCATGCAATTAACATCAATATAGAGTCGTTCCTGTATTCTAGCCATTTCATCATGGTGCTCTGGTATTGGTCCTTTCCCTAGCCTTTGGCAAGCATGGATATGATGTTTGTTTATTTTTTTTTATTTTTATTCCTGAATGTCTGTTATATAAATTGAATCCTTTGGTTTGTAACCTTTTGGATTCTGCTCTTGTCACTGAGGTGATGCATTTGTAGCTTATCTAAGTCCCCCCAAGGTTCATTAGGGACAAGGTGGCTGCCGAGGTGTGCCAGCTCCTCTGTGGGTTTAAGGTAGCTTGCCCACTCACCAGGAGACCATTTGGAATAATCTCACTTTGGGAAACTTGTGAATAAAATGTCTATCCATAGTATTCATAGGTAGATTTTATGTAAACATGTATTTATTTATTATTTACTTTTTGTCAACATATCTTTTAACGTGTATGAATGTTTTGCCTTTGTGCATGTTTGTGCACAACGTGCATACCTCCTGCCTGCAGGACTAAGAAGAGGAATGTGTCAGATCTCCCAGAACTGGCATTACAGATAGATGGCTGGGAGCCACCCTGTGGGTACTGGGGAAAAAAAAAACCCCGGTCCTCTGCAGAGCACTGGGTACTCTTAATTGTTGAACCTTCTCTGTAACCCCTTTATTTACTTTTAATGAAACAGGAACTAAGTCAGTTAAAAGCAGGCTAGTCTCTCTGCTTATTAACGAATTTGTTACAACTTAATTAGGAAAGTGAAAAACAGGTACTTAGTTGATAAATACCTTGAGGGATCAAGGAGACCAGAAAACCCAATTAACTCACGTCTTTAATTCTCAATTAACTAATGAGCCTGAAAAGATTTACTTTGGTAGAACATAATTTGTGAGTGTATTTTAGTTAAGGTCAAGTGTGACGCCAAGAGAAAGGAGGACAAGGGGCATGCCATCACGAGCCAGGGAGGCGGCCCAGTGGCGCAGTGAGGTCTCCGACTGATGCTCACGGCCAGGCCAGATCAAGGTGTGAGGTCAGCTTAGGCAGCACGCGTCACTTCGCAGCAGGAGTCAGGTGCTGATTGTATCTGAAACTGTAAATGCAGACTCTATGGGGTGACCTGTTTAATGATATTTGTAAGTGCCGTGGCCACTGTGTTTTTATTTGAGAGAACCCGCTGTGAGTTCTGCTGTTATCCTCAGTGACTTCAGAGGCCAGTTAGTGTACAAAAACTCAGTAAGCAGGGTTCCCAAGAAGATAGTGTGAATAAAATTAAAGAGTGCTCTGAGCCTTTTCTTTCTCCTCTCCAATTTTGCTGGGGTTTGTACAACTTCTCAGCGCGTATTTACACGCACAGATCTCTACATAGGTGTTTGTGAAGTATTAGAAATAAAGGAACGTTCTGTGCGTGTCTTCAGAGATCGAAGCCAGAGACTAGATCACTGCATATGCATGGGCTCAAGAAGACTGAGCCTTTTTTGCTTCTTATCACTGATTAATCGATAGATTTGAGAAATTGTCTTGAGTTGAGGTTTTGTCTTATTGGAAGCATGAGTGTAGTTACGAATCCACTAAGGATGAATGCCTTAATTTTCCTTCCTTTGCCCTGAGTGTTTTTGTTCCTAAGAAAAATTCATTTGCTATTGACTGCGTTTAAGTTGCTTGTTCCCAGGCCTGTACTCTGCTTGCTTTCTTGCAACTCTAAGCATCTGTCTGTTCTTCCCGTTTGCTGCTAAGGAAGCTGAAATAAGTGCAGGTTGCCCTGCCATCCTCGGGTCTCTTTGAACATCTGTCCACTCATCTGATCATCTGTTTCCTCCTCCCACTCACAAAATCCCACAGAGACAGATTCTTGCCCAGGTTTCGTACAAATGGTTGATGTTCACAGCTTGAATGTGTCCAATCTGTTTACGTTTGATTTTCATTTTAATGAAAGCTCATAGTTTTGCTAAGAGATGAAAGCAAGGTGTTAGGAATTCCCAGACTTCTGGGTTCTTAGAGCACGTAAAGCATTAGTTCAACCACGGCGGCTCCATTTTTGGAAGAGGAATTATGTATAATGAGCACAATTCAAAAATAGCCACCTTAAAATTTTAAGGGATTCAAAATGTCCTTTTGGTGTCTGGTTTCAAAAAGTTCCTTTGAACTTTTAACATTTCATTTTAGAGGACTATACAGTTGCAAAATAGTTTTTTTTTTAAACAAACAAACAAAAGAAGTACTTTGTGGAAATTTGAAAAGTTTTAAAAGCTTTCCTCTTCCTCCTCCTTCTCTGACTTAAGGCAGAATTCTGAAGTTGAGAAGCTGTTCTGTCTCAAGAACACTTTCTTTGGCCACTCGAGTTGTGACCAAGGTAAGAACATGACCAAGCCAAATGCCTCCTGGATTACTATGGCAATATCTGGAAATTTTAGAATTGTGACAAGACAAAAGGTTGCTGACAATGATCTCATTATTGTTACACCGTTTTGAGGTATGTAGCTAGCACACATCCCAGTCCATAGAAAGCTTGCTGTATTTACTTGAAATAGAATCATTTGGAAAATGAGAATAACAGTGTGAGCACACGGATGACTGACGTAGAGCTGTGTAGTAAGCCAGGGGAAGTATAATAGTGTGCTGATATGAATGTCTACACTTCCAATTATTGTTTGTTACAAAGTGGTGGCCTTCCAGCAAGGTTGGGTGGGTAGATCTCCTACTCGTTTTCATGTTTCATTTATATTTTGTTGGTTCCTTCAGAGGATCCTGATTCAGACTTTATCCTACATTATTCTGTGTTGTGAAACTGACTAACATACATATATAGAGATTTCAAAATCCTTAAACATTGAAGAAAACGTTGTAATTTGCAAAACCAAACAGAAACAACATTAAACAATGCTCAGGGTTTGCTGTTATTCCAGAGATTTTTAAAATCATTCTATATAAAAATCCATTTATTCAAAGTAATGAATAAGTATAAAGGAATAAATAATAAATGAGCTTTTTTATGGGGTCTGAAGTCATGCTAGCTTGTTTTATATATTGCCGTATAATAAGGGGGTATCTAAGCATTTAACACTGTTTGTACAAATTTCCTAATACAATATGTCCATGTAAGTGACACAGGCTTCTTTAAATAAAACAGGGAAAGCCGGGCATGGTGGCGCATGCCTTTGATTCCAGCACTCAGGAGGCAGAAGCAGGCAGATTGCTGTGAGATTGAGGCCAGCCTGGTCTACAAAGTGAGTCCAGAACAGCCAAAGCTAATACAGAGAGACCCTGTCTCAAAGTAAAATAAATAAATAATAATAATAATAATAATAATAAAGCAGGGAAGAAACTAGCAACCATGAGTGGTTCTTACCTCTTAGGAAGTATAGTGCTAACTTTGAGATTTTTAAAAATTAATTAATTTACTTTACATCCTGACTGCAGTTTCCCTTCCCTCCTCTCTTCTGATCATTGCAATGTATTATCATGTATATTTGTTTTTCTTTTTCATTTTGTTTTTTAAAGCTTTTTATTGATTGTTAGCGAGTTTCACATCATGGACCCCAGTCCCACACATCTCCTCGTCCCTTTGCATCTGCGCTCTGCCTTTACAACCTCCTCCCCCAAAATAAAAATAAAAATAAAATAAAACAAACAAACAAACAAACCAGAACAAAGCATAGAAAACGTCTTGTTGTGGAAGGTGCAGCTTGTCCCAGTGTGCCCCACAGTGTACCCTTTTGTCCACACCTCTTCACTTGCAAATGTTCACTGCAATGAGTCATCGGTCTGGTTTGAGGTCTCCGGTTTGTGCTACACCATCAATACTGGAGCCTCACTGGACTCCCATTCCAGAGATTTTTCTCAATTGCTTTCTTGGCAATTTATTTCCCACAGGGCATTCTGTAAACAAATTAACAAATAAACCGACAGAAAACAGCATTTACAGCTACCACTGGAATGACAATGTCCCTGAAGCGCTGATATGGATTTCTTAGGTGCTCTGAGGCTCGAGACACCCTAAGCCCTGATTGGCCTTCAGCTGTGTTGGGCAGGTGTTCGTATCCACTCTTTGTTGGACAGATGTGCACATGTGGTAGCCACTCTAGCACAGTTCTATGTGACACAACCTGACATTGCTAGGAGTGGCAACTGTTTCTATTTCCGCTTTAATAGAGGAGAGATCCAGAGGGAAGATTGTGGTGTCCTTGGGAGAGGTGGCTTTTGTGGTGACTGCTGTTTTCAGTTGCCGGTGCATTCATAGCACCACCTACAGAGATTAAACTATGACACACTTCTTCTAAGCGGCAGAGAAAAGCTACAGAGAAAGCTTTTACTCTCTCTCTCTCTCTCTCTCTCTCTCTCTCTCTCTCTCTCCCTCTCTCTCTCTCTCTCTCTCTCTCTCTAAGTGGTAGGAGCATTGAGCAGAATTGATAAGCACATATTCTGTATTTCTTCTTAAAGGTGGACACTCCTGATGGTGGTTGTACTATAGAGGTTTTGATCTCAGGGTTTGGGCCCTTCTCAGCAGAGCAATATTCTGAGAATAGCCTTACTGCAGCTCAGTGTTTCCTGCCTTTCCACCCTCACCACACAGGCATCTGGGGCTGTCCTGCAGGCTTTGAGTGATATCTTTTCTCCTTCCCCTCCCTTCCTCTCCCACGCCCTTTTGAAGCTGTGAAGCTCTGAATTGTGTTTCCTCACAGCTATGTCCAAACACAGTGGATTCAAAGTAAAACAAAACAAAACAAAACAAAACAACCCAAAATAAAATAAAATAACAAAACACACACACACACACACACACACACACACACACACACACACAAATCCCAACAACAACTGAACCCAGTTTTAGTCAGAAGATATGAACTTGAAAGTTCATGTCTAGCCTTTTGAATTTGGCCTCTGTGAAATGTGATGACTGAATTTATAACGGTGTTGGGGAAGGGGCATTTTTACATGGAGAAGGAAATCTACCTCATGCTGTGTGTCACAGTTTTAGACTTGTTTTGGGTTTGGGAGTTTGCAGGAGCCTCACACACTAGCTTAGTATTTGGATGAGAACGAAGAGATAGACACAACTCAAGAGTTTTAGGGTCATTTCATCATTCATTTAATAACCTGTTTGATCTTGAACAACTTCCTCTGAGCTTCAACTTTCCCAGAATCGTAGCTGAGATAGTTCTTATTATAAAGGCAAATTCCTTTGTTAGAGAAGTTGGAAGGGTGCCATGTGGCTTTTAAACATTTTTGAAATTGCTGTTTTGGTTTCCACTGATTCAGCTCTATGTTTGGTCTTTTCATCTTTATGGCACCCAGCCATTTTATGTCTTTCAGAACACTGCCCTCCCACCCCCGCTACTTCTGTCTATCTCTGCTCTCTTCTGCTCTGCTTATCCTGCAGTCACGTGACATCGTCTTAAGAATTCGCCAGGCATATCATATATTCATATCTTTGCCTTCTGAGATAAGGTGAGGGTGTTGGCAAATAGGCACTCACTCATGAAATTGATTTTTAAACAACAATGGTGTGAACTCACCAGCTAAAATGTCCCAGATAATCAGAGTTCGCACATGTGTTCCCAATTTGATTTGAATTTATTGTGATTGACACCAGGATTATATTTAAGTCTCTTCATTAATGCTAGTTGAGGTGAAGAAGAAAACTCTCTTTCCTTTCCTCGGGCCACTCTTTCCTGAGAATAAAATGGTAACAGTGAAAAAAACTTCTAAGCTTGTGAAGACACTTGCCACATATGCCTAGTGACCTTAGCTGTACCCTCAGAACCCACAGAAAGGTATAACGGGAGAAGAGAATTAATCTTACAAAGTTGTAGTTGTCCTTTGTCCTCTAACCTCTGTACACACACTGTGGCACATCTGTGCACCCCAATACTAATGAATGAATGAATGAATGAAGTAATTAATTAAAAAGAAATTAAAAATATTACTAGTGTTTTTCTTTTGCTCTTCCTATATGACTTGCCCTGTCCATACACTGTCGCTCTTTACATTCCTGAAGACACATTAGTTTCCAGGTGGTATTTAATGTGGTGCTCTGGACACATGCCTCTCTCATGCCTTATACCGTGATGATTTGTCTCTCATTGTGGATTTGTTTGTCATTCCTGTTCATGGCAGGTACTGTAGAAACAACTCCTTGATGTGTCCTTCAGTGACTGCCACTGCCACTGTTAGAAGCATACTGTCTAGTGTGGCCTCTCATTTCTGGGTTCCCAAAGTTATACTTTAAGTCTTGGTGTGCTGTCACTTTTGCTTACAAATTCCTAGCTGAGGAGCGAGGACTTAGTTGGTCCAAGCACTTCCTTTCTGGTGCCAGGTTTCTCAGCTGTTATCAAACATTGAGAGTCTTAGCTCACATCTCACACCATCTTCTAGTCCACATGGAGTCCCCAGCCTCCGCCACTGCCTGTACTGCTGTTTTCAAGATAACCGCCAGGGGCCCCGGCCCTGGGAGAGGCGAATTACGCCTTTTGTAGCAGTCAGTAACTGCCTTTAGTTCTTTGTCTAAGGGTGGCATGGGCTATTATCTTCTTTATGCAGCCATTTCTATAAGAGAACATTTCACGGTCATGACGCTGACCAGCACTTCCTGGCACTCTGCCTCTCACACGCTTTCCTCCCCCTCTCTGTGATGTCCTTGAGCCACAGATATAGAAGTTGCCCACTTTGTCTTGTTCATTGGTGTCTGCCTTGTTCAGCTCGTGTTTTGGTGATCATTTTAATGAGACTTTTTGAGTACAGACTCTGACATGACTAGGAGACACAAGCTCACGGCAAACTCCCAGATCTGGATCTTATGATCTTTCTTCCTCTTCTTCTCAAAGGTTCCGGGAGCCTTAGGTGTGGGGGGTTTTATAGATGTAGCCATTCGAACTGGGCTCACAACTCTGTCTTACCAGCATGATTACTCAAACATGAGACTATTTTACAGTAGACTTCCTGCTATCTGGCTTGTTGGTGTATTTCTTAAAATCTACTTTATTTAGGCTCCTATACCTCTATCTCCCTTCCAACCCTTATTCCATCCTAATCCCTTCCAGCACCTCCAGAGCAGATAGAAGAGACAGAAGGTTAGTGGGGAGATGGGCATTGAAGTCTTTTTAGGCTACTTTCTGCTTATTAGAGGTGTTGCGTTCCTTGGGGCAAGCCTGATCTTTATTCCATCAGGATTTCTCCAATTTCTTCTTATCATCTCTCTCCTCATGACCACTCTACAAACCAGCAACAGCAGCAGTAGGAGCAGGAACCAGCAGGAGGAACAGCTGTGCCCAATCTCCTGGGGGCTCTGCTCTTTTTTGTATCCTCTCAAGAGTCCCCAGAATTAAACTATCTTCAGCAGGGAGAATCATGGCCCTGCCATTGCATGCACAAGTTTGTTGTCATGGACAGTCTGAAGCAGCCCCATATCCCACACCTGGGGTTAAAACAAAAACAGGTTTACATAACAGCTGGGTTCTTAAAATCACCAAAATTCTCACTGTCCTAGCCCTTCCAATCATTCCTTCCCATCTTCTATGATGTTCCTTGAACCAGAGAGACAAGAGCTGTGATGTAGATGTATCCATTAGGGCTTGGCTCCCACAATCCTTTGATCTCTGCATTGTATCCAGGTTTGCTATTCTGTGATGATGTACATTTGCTACAAAGAGATGCTCCTTTGACCAGGGTGGTAGCTATACTTATCTCTGGGTATAAGGATACGATTTAGAATGCAGTAAGGAAGTATGCTTGTTATTAAATCTGCACTGGTAGATTATTTTCTAATGTTGTTGACTTCGCTATCCCTGAGAAGTTGGTTAGGTTTTTCAGTCCTAGGCATGATTTCCCTCCTGTTGAATGGGCCTTAAGTCCAGTTAGACAGCTTGTTACCGCCAAAATGGGTGCGCCACTTATTGCACCTTTACTGCCATGCTAACCATTGTTGTGGTTCATAAGTGAGGCAGCTGTGTAGGACTATTAATTTCTTCACTCCTTTGGCAGTTTGCATAGTATTTTCTGGTACCATGGAGACTAGACCACAGAAAGAAGTTTTGAGTTAGCTCCAGCTTGAATCATCCAAGTCTTACAGAGAAAGAGGTCAATGAAGAAGAAGGAACAAATAACGCCAAAGTTGATTGCTATAGCCCCAAGGAATCATATTACTTTTTATTTAATTAAAATTATACACAATACACATATATACATTATACATTTAATACATTAGAAAATATTATATACTTTAATGTATTATTATATATGAATATATAGTTATGTTATGTTATGTTATATATAATATATAAGATATAATATGTTATGTATATGTGTAATACAACATGCATATTATACTTGTATAATAAAACATGGAATAACACACACAGAAACACACACACAAAGACGTTAATGTTATTAAACTGACAATGCTCCCCAGAAGAACCATGGACTAACAAAAACACCAGTATCAGCCTGGAGAAACTTCCTTTCATATTATTGGTCAGAGTAGTTTAAGTGACAAAAAGCAATACAGACTACTGATTCAAGCCTTTAAGACAACACACAGTTAGGACACCGGACACAAATTATGACTTAAATATACCACTTCTAACTACCACTCATCAGTGTAAGGCATCCCCTGGTCTCCCCAAGGCTCTGTATCTGCCACGCCTACACTCCTGTTCTATATCCTTCAAACCTGGTTTTCATTCAGATGGTGAAGGAAATATTCCAAAGCATAAAGCTGTCACCATCCTGCTCACTCTTTGAATAAAGCCCAAATTCTAGCTTAGAAAGGACTTTTTGAGCTGTGTCTCATAGGTTCTAATAACTTCATCCTCTCGAGCCTTCAACCCAACACTCTCTAGGCAAACTGTCATCTTATCAAGGCTTTCAGTGGGGTAAGGACATCTTTGTTTTAGAATCTTCACATTCACCATTCCTTCTATCTGGAGCACAAGTCTCCTATGTCCCCCTCCATAGTAGTAGATACACACACACACACATGTTTGCACACCATCTTCCTGCACAGACATAGATACACACATGCCACAGACCTGGCTCCTTTGCTTTACATAGGTCTTTCTCCAGTCTATTCTATTCAGAGAAGCTGCCTCTGGTCACCAATTCTATTCCCCTCTTTCGCAGAACCTTGTTCCATCACTTCATATCAGCTCTGCAGTTTTATTTTTGTGTGTTTCTATTTTCTTACTCCTTTTTGTCCAATTTTTACACCAGGTATACATCCTAACATTTTCTCTAATATTGTGCTCTATGATTAGCACATGCACAGCAAATAAAAAACCCTCAATATTTCTTTTTGATAATGAGAAATATAATAAAGGAAAAGAGGGAAAATTAAAATGAACCAGTTGTTCTCCATTTATATTTTAAAAATAGCTTTAAAAGGAGGGACAGAGAGACAGTATGATAGGCGAGTAGCTTTTAGGTAAAGCTCATATGTATGAGTCATAAGGAGCAGTTCATATGTATAATGTAAGATTTGTTTGGAGATTTTATAAGTATTGTATGTTTCAAGTAGAACTTCCACTAATGGAATTATGCCACCAAAACAGGGCTTATATTTCAATTTATAAAGGAACCAGGAAAGTAATTATTCTAGATGAACTTCCATTTTTTTGGTATATCCAATAAGATAGCTCTTATTATGAAATTCATAGATTTCAGGATTTCCCCAACTCGTGCCCGTACCACTAATGAATCTTACACCCACCTATGTGCCCTTCACCTCACGCATTTACTCGACACACACAGTTGAGTGCCTACTATATTTCTGTACTTCCAAGACTTTGTCCTAAGTCTCTCTCACCTCTGATGTTTTATTCTATTCTTCAGCAATTTAGGTCATCCTGCTTTCTTCTCATATTAGCCATCCCTACTATAATGAGTGGTTCTTTACCTTTTAAAGCTTCTGTCACGTTTTTATTATCTACTATCATTTGTGCCCTTTGAGTTTTTAGCATGTTAGCTCACTTGTTATCAGTTCTCAATAGTGTTCAGGAAGTTGGTAGTAGTGATAGGGTCTGACTTCGTATGATACAACTCACCATTCTTCAACTTTGTAATGGTGAGCTAGCACGTCCACACAACTTTGCTGTTTCTGAATTCTTGTGTTAGTATTTAACAAATTTCACAAGAACCTCAATATGTTGTTATAAAATAGGCTTTGTGTGATTTCCCCAAATGTGAGCTAATATGAATATTTGATCATATTTATAGATATATTAATCAATTTTCTTCCCCATGACAAAATACTTGGGGAGAAAATTTAAGGAGTAGAAAGTTTATTTTAGCACCTGGCTTTGGTCCCTGGTCACTTGGCTCTGTACTTTCTGGGCTTCGGTGTGGAAAGACAGAATATCATGGTGGGAGCAGGTAGAAGAGCAAACCCACTCACTTTGTGCAGAGCAGGACACAGAGAGAGGGAGACGAAGGGACTGGGGAGGAGGTGTACCCTCAGAGCATGTCCCTTACTGATCTACTTCCTCCACTTGGCTCCACCACATAGTTTCTACTGCTTTCCATTAAATTGTGTATGTAGGAATGAACTAATCAGTTGCTAAAGCTAGAGCTATTATGATCCAATCATTTCTCTGAAATTCTACCTCTGGGGAACTAAGCCTTTGTCTTGATGTGAAGACTGTGATAATGGCAACTCTTCTAAAGCAGAGCATGTAATTGGAGCTGGCTTACAGTTCCGAGGGTTAAGTCTATGCTCATCATGGAGGGCAGCATGGTGGTATGCAACCAGACGTCATATTGGTGAAGTAAATGAGAGTTCTCCATCTAGATCTGCAGGCAGCAGGAAGAGAGAGACATGGATGGACTGGCCTGAGTTTTTGAAACCCCCAAATCCATTATCAGTGACACACTTCCTCCAACAAGGCCACACTTCTTAATCCCTCTCAGGTAAACACTCAAATATATATATATATATATAAGCCTAGGAGGGCCATTCTTTTTTTTTTTTTTTTTTTTTTTTATTTTTTTATTTTTTTATTTTTTTTTTTTATTAATTTATTCTTGTTACATCTCAATGTTTATCCCATCCCTTGTATCCTCCCATTCCTCCCCCCCCCATTTTCCCATTATTCCCCTCCCCTATGACTGTTCCTGAGGGGGATTACGTCCCCCTATATATTCTCATAGGGTATCAAGTCTCTTCTTGGCTACTTGCTGTCCTTCCTCTGAGTGCCACCAGGTCTCCCCCTCCAGGGGACATGGTCAAATGTGAGGCACCAGAGTACGTGAGAAAGTCGTATCACACTTTCCACTCAACTGTGGAGAATATTCTGACCATTGGCTAGATCTGGGAAGGGGTTTAAAGTTTACCTCCTGTATTGTCCTTGGCTGGTGCCTTAGTTTGAGCGGGACCCCTGGGCCCAAATCTGCCTATCATATTGTTCTACTTGTAGATTTCTAGGACCCTCTGGATCCTTTTATTTTGCTGTTCTCCCATGCGTCTCTCATGTAGAGTCCCAATAGGATGCCTTCCCCTCTGTCCCAGTTTCCTGGTAAGTGAAGGCTTTCGTGGGACATGCCCCTTGGGCTAGTATGCAGATATAAGTGAGTATATACCATTTGATTCTTTCTGCTTCTGGGTTAACTCACTCATTATGATCATTTCTAGCTCAATCCATTTATCCACAAATTTCGGGAATTCCTTGTTTTTAATAGCTGAGTAGTATTCCATAGTGTATATGTACCACAGTTTCTTTATCCACTCTTCTACTGAGGGACACTTAGGCTGTTTCCATGTTCTGGCTATTATGAATAAGGCTGCTATGAACATGGTTGAGCAAATTTTCTTGTTGTGTGCTGGAGCATCTTCTGGGTATATTCCAAGGAGTGGAATAGCTGGGTCTTGAGGAAGCCCTATTCCCATTTTTCTGAGATAGCACCAGATAGATTTCCAAAGTGGCTGTACTAGTTTGCATTCCCACCAGCAATGAAGGAGTGTTCCTCTCTCCCCACATCCTCGCCAGCATGTGTGTCGCTTGAATTTTGATCTTAGCCATTCTGATGGTGTAAGATGGAATCTCAGAGTTGTTTTGATTTGCATTTCCCTGATGACTAAGGAGGTTGAGCATTTCTTTAAGTGTTTCTCAGCCATTTCATATTCCTCTGTTGAGAATTCTCTGTTTAGTTCCAAGCCCCATTTCTCAATTGGGTTATTCGGTTTGGTGGTGTTTAATTTCTTGAGTTCTTTATATATTTTGGATATTAGACCTTTGTCAGATGTAGGGTTGGTGAAGATTTTTTCCCAGTCTGTAGGCTGTCGCTTTGTTCTCTTGACAGTGTCTCCTGCCTTACAGAAGCTTCTCAGCTCATGAGGTCCCATTTATTAATGGTTGACATTAAGGCCTGGGCCGTTGGTGTTCTGTTCAGGAAGTTGTCTCCTGTGCCAATATGTTCCAGGCTCTTCCCACTTTTCTTCTAAGTGAGTTAGTGTCTCTGGTTTTATGTTGAGGTCTTTAATCCACTTGGATTTGAGTTTGTGCAAGGTGACAAATATGGGTCCAGTTTCATTTTTTTACACATAGACCTCCAGTTAGACCAGCACCATTTGTTGAAGATGCTATCCTTTTTCCATTGAATGGATTTGGCTTCTTTGTCAAAAATCAAGTGACCATATGTGTGTGGATTCATATCTGGGTCTTCGATTCGATTCCACTGATCAACCAGCCTGTTGCTGTGCCAGTACCATGCTGTTTTAAGTACTATTGCTTTATAGTACAGTTTGAGATCAGGTATGGAGATTCCTCCGGAGCATCTTTATTGTACAAGATTGTTTTAGCTATTCTGGGTTTTTTGTTTTTCCATATGAAGTTCAGAATTGAACTTTCAATGTCTTTAAAAAATTGTGTAGTTATTTTGATAGGGATTGCATTGAATCTATAGATTGCTTTTGGTAGGATGGCCATTTTTACTATGTTAATTCTCCCGATCCATGAGCAAGGAAGATCACGCCATCTTCTCAGGTCATCTTCAATCTCTTTCTTCAGAGTTTTGAAATTTTTTTCATACAAGTCCTTCACTTGCTTAGTTAGGGTAACTCCTAGATATTTTATATTGCTTGTGGCTAATGTGAAGGGTGTGGTTTTCCTAATTTCTTCCTCTGCAAGCTTGTCATTTGTGTATAGGAAGGCTACAGACTTTTTTGAGTTAATTTTGTATCCAGCCAATTGCTGAAGGTGTTTATCAGCTTTAGGAGTTCTCTGGTGGAGTTTTGAGGGTCACTTATGTACACTATCATATCATCTGCAAAGAGGGATAATTTGACTTCCTCCTTTCCCATTTGGATACCCTTGATCTCCTTTTGTTGTCTTATTGCTCTGGCTAGAACTTCGAGTACTATATTGAAGAGATATGGAGAGAGTGGGCAGCCTTGCCTTGTTCCCGATTTGAGAGGAATTTCCTTGAGTATCTCACCATTTACTTTGATTTTGGCTATTGCTTGCTGTATATAGCCTTTATTATGTTGAGGAAAGTGCCTTGTATCCCCGATCTCTCTAAAACTTTAAACATGAATGGGTGTTGAATTTTATCAAATGCTTTCTCTGCATCCAAGGAGATAATCATGTGGTTTTTTATTTTCAGTTTGTTTATATGATGGATTACATTGATGGATTTCCGTATATTAAACCATCCCTGCATGCCTGGAATGAAGCCTACTTGGTCATGATGAATGATATCTTTGATGTGCTCCTGTATTCGTTTTGCAAGTATTTTATTTAGTATTTTTGAATCTATGTTCATAAGAGAAATTGGTCTGAAATTCTCTTTCTTTGTTGAGTCTTTGTGAGGTTTAGGTATCAATGAGACTATGGCCTCATAGAATGATTTGGTAATTTTCCATCCATTTCTATCTTTTGGAGTAGCTTGAAGAGTATCGGTATTAGCTCGCCCTTAAAGGTCTGGTAGGAATTCTGCACTGAAACCATCTGGCCTGGGCTTTTTTTGGTTGGGAGACCATCGATGATTGCTTCTATTTCTGTCGGGGAAATGGGACTATTTAACTTGTTTATCTGTTCTTCACTCAACTTTTGGCAAGTGAACTTGATCAAGAAAATCGTCCATTTCCCTTAGATTTTCAAATTTTGTGGCGTATATGCCTTCAAAGTAGGATCTTATGATTCTTTGAATTTCTTCAGTGTCTGTTGTTATGTCTCCCTTTTCATTTCTGATTTTGTTGATTTCAATACTGTCTCTCTGCCTTTTAGTTAGTTTGGCTAATGGTCTGTCTATCTTGTTGATTTCTCAAGAACCAGCTTTTGGTTTTGTTGATTCTTTGGACTGTTTTCTTAGTTTCTAATTTGTTAATTTCAGCCTGAGTTTGATAATTTCCAGGCGTCTACTCCTCTTGGGTGTTTCTGCTTCTTTTTTTCTAGGGCTTCCAGTTGTGTTGTTAAGATGCTTATGTGCGATGTTTCCAATTTCTTTTTAAAGGCACTTAGTGCTATGAATTTTCCTCTTAGCACTGCTTTCAATGTATCCCACAAATTTGGGTATGTTGTTTCTTCATTTTCATTGAATTTCAGAAACTCCTTGATTTCTTTCTTTATTTCTTCCCTGACCCAGGTGTCATTTAGCAGAGAGTTGTTTAGTTTCCACAAACGTGTAGGCTTTTTGTTATTTCTGTTGTTGTTGAATTGCAGCCTAAGAGCATGGTGATCTGATAGGATACAAGGTATTATTTCAATCCTCTTGTATCTGTTGAGGCTTGCTTTGTGACCTACGATGTGATCAATTTTGGAGAAGGTTCCATGGGGTGCAGAGAAGAAGGTGTATTCTTTCTTGTTGGGTGAAAGGTTCTATAGATATCTGTTAGATCCATTTGACCCATGGCATTGGTTAATGATGTTATTTCTCGGCTTAGTTTCTGTTTCAATGACTTATCCTTCAGTGAGAGTGGGGTGTTGAAGTCTCCCACTATTATTGTGTGGGGATCGATGTGTGGTTTAAGCTTTTTTAGGAGATCTTTTACATATGTGGGTGCCCTTGTATTGGGAGCATAGATGTTCAGAATTGTGATGTCATCTTGGTTGACTTTACCTTTGATAAGTATGAAGTGTCCTTCCTCATCCCTTTTGATTAATTTTGGTTGAAAGTCTATTTTGTTCGATACTAAAATGGCTACACCTGCTTGCTTCTTGTGACCATTTGCTTGGAATATTTTTTCCAACCTTTTACCCTGAGGTAATGCCTTTCATTATGGGTGAGATGTGTTTCTTGGATGCAGAAGAATGTTGGGTCTTGTTTATGTACCCATTCGGTTAGTCTGTGTCTTTTTATTGGAGAATTGAGGCCATTGATGTTGAGAGATATTAATGACCAGTGACTGTTAAGAGTCTTAATTTTGATGTTGTTTCCAGTCGAGCGTTTGTGTAGTTGTGTTTTTGCCATGGGATAGTTATCTATTTCCTGGGTAGTTTTGGTTGTAGCTTGACCCTTTGGGATGGAGTTTTCCTTCTAGTACCTTCTGTAAGGCTGGGTTGTGGATAGGTACTGTTTGAATTTGTTTTTGTTATGGAATATCTTGTTTTCTCCATCAATGGTTATTGATAATTTTGCTGGGTAAAGTAGTCTGGCCTGGCATCTGTGTTCTCTTAGGGTTTGCAGGATCTCTGTCCAGGACCTTCTGGCTTTTATGGTCTCTGCTGAGAAGTCAGGTGTAATTCTGATAGGTTTACCATTAAATGTTATTTGGCCCTTTCCCTGCAGCTTTTAATATTTTTTCTTTGTTCTGCATGTTTTGTGTTTTGATTATTATGTGGCGGGCAGTTTTTCTTTTCTGGTCAATTCTATTTGGTGTTCTGTAGGCCTCTTGTATGTTTATAGGCATCTCTTCTTTAGATTGGGGAAATTTTCTTCTATGATTTTGTTGAGAATAGTTTCTGGGCCCTGGAGTCTGATGTTTCTCTTCTTCTTCAATGCCTATTATCCTCAATTTCTTCTTTTCATGGTGTCCTTAATTCTTGGATGTTTTGTGTCAGGAGTTTTCCAGATTTGGCATTTTCTTTAATGGTTGATTCAATATCTGTGATTGTATCTTCTAGCCCTGAGATTCGTTCTTCCATCTCTTGGATTCTGTTAGAAAAGCTCACCTCTGTGTTGCTCGCCTTCTTCTCTGAGGTCTCACGTCTCGTTTTTCTTCTGTCTGTGTGTTTATCATTGAATCCATTTTCATTTTCAGATCTTGAACTGATTTTTGATTTCTTTCATCTGATTTTTGTATATTCCTGAGTTTCTTCCATTGCCTCTTTATAGGTCTTCAGAGCTTGAACCGTTTTAGCTATTTCTTTCATCTGGTTGTTTGCATTTTCCTGCAATTTTCCAGTTCCACTCTATGTGCTTCTTTTATGTCTCTCACCTGTTTGTCTGCGTCTTCCTGCATTTGATTACGAATTTTATTTGTTTCCTCCATTATCATCCTCATTACTAAGGATTTGAGGTCATTTTCTTGTATTCCGTTGTATTTGAGTTCTCTGGGTGGTTTTCTTTGGGATAGCTGGAACTGGAGACGCCATGTTGTTTTGGGGTTTTTTGCGTATGCTTTTTCGTTGTCCTTTAGACATCTTGCCGTCTTTGTTTTGTTGGGTAGCTTCCAGAGTTGAATGGAGGGTGTCTGATGATAGATTCACTTGTTTTCTTACGATTCCCTAGGCTGCGAGCTCAAAGCTTCACTGTGTGGATGTTAGGAGGTTAGCCCTGTTTGTCTGGTCTCTCACAGCCAGTGATCCTCAGTCCCTCTCTGCTGTGGATCCTGCAATTGTTCTGGGTCTCTGAATGAGCGTTGGGTCAGGCCAAGGTATCCACAGCCTTCTGTGTTCCCTGCCAAGTCCAGCCAGGAGCACTGGGACCGAACCACGGGCAGAACTCAGCTAGATTCTCAGGGCCAGAACCGTCTGCCAAGCTCAGCTAGGGATTTTGGGCCCAAAATGCACACAGGGCCAGCCAGAATTTTTGGGCTGGGACTACGCACCAAGCTCCACTAGGGCCTTTTGGCCCCCAAGTGCGTGCTGTGGTCAGTTATTGACTCAGGGCCCGAACTGACCACCAATCTCAGCCAGGAATTCTGATTCAAACTGTACACTGTGTCCAACCAGAGTCTTAGAGCTGGTGGAACCGAGAGCTCTGTCCAGCCTGTGCCACAGCAGGAGAACTGCGGCTGCTCTGAGTTAGCGCCAGTAGTGGAACAAGTGCTCACCCGGACTGTGTCACCGCAGGGAGCTGCCGCTGAGCTGAGGTGGTGCCTAGGATGGAACCGAGCACGTCACCAAGCCTGCGCCACAGCAGGAGAACTGCGGCTGCTCTGAGTTAGCGCCAGTGGTGGGACAAGTGCTCGCCCAGACTGTGTCCCCGCAGGGGAGCTGCCGCTGAGCTGAGGTGGTGCCTAGGATGGAAACCGAGCACGTCACCAAGCCTGCGCCACAGCAGGAGAATGTGGTGCTCTGAGTTAGCGCCAGTGTGGAACAAGTGCTCCGCCCAGGACTGTGTCACCGCAGGGGAGCTGCCGCTGAGCTGAGGTGGTGCCTAGGATGGAACCGAGCACGTCACCAAGCCTGCGCCACAGCAGGAGAACTGCGGCTGCTCTGAGTTAGCGCCAGTGGTGGAACAAGTGCTCCGCCCGGACTGTGTCCCCGCAGGGGAGCTGCCGCTGAGCTGAGGTGGTGCCTAGGATGGAACCGAGCACGTCACCAAGCCTGCGCCACAGCAGGAGAACTGCGGCTGCTCTGAGTTAGCGCCAGTGGTGGGACAAGTGCTCCGCCCAGACTGTGTCCCACGCAGGGAGCTGCCGCTGAGCTGAGGTGGTGCCTAGGATGGAACCGAGCACGTCACCAAGCCTGCGCCACAGCAGGAGAACTGCGGCTGCTCTGAGTTAGCGCCTTGTGGTGAAACCAAGTGCTCCGCCCAGACTGTGTCACCGCAAGGGAGCTGCGCTGAGCTGAGGTAGTGCCTAGTTGGAGCAGCGTGCTCAACTACGCCTGCGCCACAGCAGGGGAGCTATGGCCACGCTGAGTTAGTGCCTCAGGCAGAATTGTTTGCTGGGCCGGGCCAATACCCGGGACTCTGGGGCCGAACTGTCCGCCGAGTCCAATCTGGGTCCAAAGGCTCCACGCGACCCAAATTCCTGCCCGAGTCCCCTCTCCCGCAGCAATTCCCACCAGCCACCACACCAATCGCCTCCACCGGAAGGCTATGAGCTGCAAACCTCAGCCGCCGCTGCTGGTGCGCTGGTGCTGCCGCCTCTACCGCTGCCGCTCCGATCAGAAAAAAAAACCACGTCCTCCCGTGTGCAGGGGCACGCAGGTCCTCCGCACCCTGGTCCCTCCGAACCGTGGAGCACTCCCGCTGCCGTGATGTTCGGACCTCGGTGTTCCTGGCTCAGAAATCTGTGCAATTCCCTGAATTGTTCACTGGAGCCTCCAAACGCGGTCCACACTGCTCGCCGCCATCTTGGATCCAGGAGGGCCATTCTTATTCAAACTACCACAGCCTTCAGCATTAGTTTTAAAGGTGACTTTTCTGTAGATTGCTAATTGATATGATTGCTGTTGTTGGTATCTAGGAGCTACAGTGAATGAGCCCTGTGCAGACAACCAGCATAGGCTGAACAGCGATCACAGGGACTTGGGAATTGAACTTAATAGGTAGGGCTCCTTCCTTTAGCTGTGAACAAACAAAACCTGAGATGTTATCCAGAGATTTATGAGCCAAATGGGCTAACTACTATTGACATTAAAAACAAAAGAAAGTTCACCCTGCCCAAAATCAATGCCGAGCCATTCAAACACTATCCTGGGAGAGTCTGGCAAAACAGACTGACAGTATAGAGCAATGTCCAAAGCTTCTCCTGGGTTGAGAGAGGCCAAAGTACACTGGAGATTCATTTTAAGGTACTGTGTTCGGCTTTTATGTTCTTCGTGAAACCCTGTAATAACTTGACTTCCCATATGCCCACTTCTCATTATACAGCAATAAACAAGCTTTCAATCTCTATGAACTTGATTAAGGCAGGTTTGCCTCTGAGGGATGACGGAGCTACTTCACTGTACTCATGAAAATCAAGTCTCTCAGCTGAGCAGCCTGAGACCACATTTAGGGCTGCAGTGAGTTCATCAAGGTAGATACAACCTTGCGGGGGGCTGTTGAAGCAGCCAGCCGTGACATTCAAAATTGTGAAAAAAATCTCTCTGTAGGAAAAGTTCAACCTGCATCTTGCTATCTTTTAGTTGAATAGAGGGAGGGACATGCATTTCTCTTGTATCCATGCTTTTCCTGTCTTTCCTTGGAACTATGCAGAAACCTTAGTCCTGATACCTTATTGGGGGAAGAAATGCCACATGTGACCAGGGCTCTTGCTACTATTTCTAGATCTTTGTTTTTTTTTAGGTTAAGTTCTGATGAGCTGGAAAACTCCCTCAGAAAACAAAAGTGTGGGAAAAACCCAAACTCTTAATCCATGATGCTTTTAACTCTGTGTCGAATCCCCCAATGACACTTGAACTGATAGAAAATCCTGTCACCTGTTCTTAAAATTCAGAAATAGTTCCTAAACCACTGAGACTAATCTTCCTATGACAAATTTAATAGCACACCCTTCAGGAAAGTGACTTTGACAGATGAACAGCAGTCACCATTAGTGGAAAGGATTTTGCTGCCATTTGATTGTTGAGTGATGCTCTGCGTTTCTGTTGCTGCCACCCGAATGAGTCTTTTGCATAGACTCATTTTACCAAAGCAGCAGGGGCTCCCACAGAAGTGTGTCTGAGAACTGTGATGCTGTTTTTGGAAGAGAGCTGAGTGAGATTGACAGTAATGTGCTGCTTTAATTTTGGAAGGAAGTTTGGGGGAAAATCATGTTTTACTATTATGAATTCCATTAAAATTTCTCCTGTGATTAGAGAAGAAAATGTAAAACATTAGTGATTCCCCTTTTCCTTATCAAGTTAAAAAATTAAGAGTTGGGCTATATTTGAATCAGTAGAGTGCCTGCCATGCAAGCATAAGGATCTGAGTTCAATTCCCTAAAGCCCAATTAAAAAGAACAGCGTGGTGGCATATGCATATAATCTCAATGTTGAGGAGGTAGAAACAAATAGATCCCTGAGTTCACTCACCAGCCACTCTGGTCTACTTGGTGATACATTCACACCCACACCTACAGGTACACTGACAAAACACACACACACACACACACACACACACACACACACACACACACACACACTGAAAACAGAGAAAAATAGAATTAGAATTCACAGTTTTGTTGGAAACATGAATTGTTGTCTTTTAAAAATATTGCTGAGCAGCTTTTTGTGCAGAAACCTGTCTTGGGTGACAACCGTGGGAACTCAGATACACACAAACCACTGACTCCGTAGCATCTACCATATGTGGGCCACTCAGACCCAAGGCTGTGAGTTGAACACATGGTTGTAAAATAGTTCCCATTTCCCATTGCTGGTCATTCTAGGGTACCTCTATTATAAAGATATGGAACATTTTGACCGAAAATTAATCTGGATGTACTTGTAATTAAATAAATGCAAGGCATGGAATGGTGATCGTCTTTGGAGATAGTCACAAATGAGTATCACAGAGAGGCTGCCAGGTGCTTTAATGCAGTGTTGGCCAAACACAGTATGTTTCTTTCAAAGCATTATTTCATGGTAGCATAAAAACAGATTGCTGCTCTTTACAGCATGGAATATGCATCAAAGAGATGTGACAAAAAGCGCAGGACATTCTCCACAGTTGAGTGGAGAGTGGGGTATGACTTTCACACGTACTCTGGTGCCTCATATTTGACCATGTCCCCTGGATGGGGAGGCCTGGTGGCACTCAGAGGAAGGATAGCAGGCTACCAAGAAGAGACTTGATACCCTATGAGCATATAAAGGGGGAGGAAGTCCCCCTCAGGCACAGTCATAGGGGAGGGGAGTAAGGGGAAAATGGAAGGGAGGGAAGAATGAGAAGATACAAGGGATGGGATAACCATTGAGATGTAACAAGAATAAATTAATAAAAAAAGCATCTTTGTAGTGCACCTGCAGTGAGGTAAAGGGAGGATTATGCAAAGGCAATCAGGGGGTGATAATTTTTGGTGATGAGCATATCCCTGGGAGAAGGGTTGGTGTGTGAGTGCAGAGGTTTGGATATTTCCAGTAGATGGCGCTGTAGTTTGACTCTTCCACATAACCCAAAGGTCTATGTATGTGTTTCCTGGCTTGGAGCTATGGCAAGATGGCCTTGTGGGATATATGTAGGTCACTGGAGTATGTCCTAGAATGGGATTGTTGGACTCTGGGTTCATTTGCTTTTTCATTCTCTGGTCATGAGGTCATGTCTGCATGTTCCCACTGTGATAGGCTGCCTCTCACCATTGGCCTAAGCCTGGTGCATCAGCAATGGACAGGAGCCTCCAAAGCGTGCCTTTTCTGTTTAAAAGTTGAATAGCCCAGTATTTTTCTTTTTTATTGTAATTGAAATCAGGTAAGCACAGACAGTCCTAAAATTGTAGAAAGTTTGGGTAAAAAAACTTTATTTGGAAAGGACAGTATGAACACGGAGCCTATGTTAACTGGTATCAATCGGAATCCTTGCAGATGGCACCACCTGTGAAAGCAAAGCCTAGCGAACCCTGGTTTGCTTTGGTCTAGAGCAATTTAGGAAGCAGATATTGTATGGCTGAAACCAGCACTGGGGCCCAAAGAGACAAAAATAAATACTGACCTCCCACGAGATTCTTTCTGCCCGCATCCAGAAAGCAAGTGTGAAAGGCAAACTTCTACCTAAGAAAGTACACATGTTAGTACAAGGGAAGACAAAGTTGATTTGTTTCTCTGACCTCTGGGACAGTTATACAGAAGTTGTCTTACAAAGGCCAACACAGCGACCGGATTCTGAAGTACTCAAGGACTATGCTCAGCAGAACAGGAGCTGTGTCTCCATCTCCACTAGGTGACGACGCCCTGACTGTAATAGCAAGTTCAACAGAAGGTGCTCTTCAGACCTCCCTGCTTGGTAACCTATGCAGGTCATTTAGCTAGTTTCTGAATGACATTGTAAGTTGTCGCCCAAGATTGTTGGATGCGCTAGACAACCAACCTTGGCTGTTGAGATCAAAAATAAAGACCCATCTCTATTCTACAAGCTGTATCATCTCCTTGAAATTCCTCCAAGAGGTTCCCCCTCAGCAAGGGGGCTGCTATGAGAAGAAGGATAACATGTGTTCTCTGATGGCTTCGAGCTTTCTGCTTAACGGTTCTCATATCTGCATGCTTCCTTTGGTCTGTCATAGGCACAGCCTTTCGTTTCATCTCCCACAACTATGACAAATGCCATCGTATCTTTCTAAAATGTGGCAGATATGGAACTGCAGGTGCAGCACAGTTGTCATGAGGTTCTGTAGTGATGGAGGTGATTATTTATGTCCCTGTCCCTAGAGACTTTAAAGAGACTGTAATCCTTCCCTTCTCTGTCTTCTTGTGTTTTGCCACTAGAAATCCCTATCTATCTGAATCTCCAGCTTCTAACCTCCTAGACGGCTCCTTAGTTCCTACACTTCCTTTTCCTCATTCCTCCTCTCACTCTCAAATGCCTTTTGCTTCTTTATTCTGAGAAGACCTGCATTGTCTTTGTCTTATCGGTTTGTAATAGGCTGGTGCTTTTCAAACTGTACTTTATGGCATTTCATGGAGCCTTGGTCCATTCAGGTTAGCATGAATCAAACAAACAGCCCAAAATGTAGACTGTAAATATTTATTTCTCACAGTTCTGAAGGAAGGGACACCCAAGATCAAGGTCCCAGTAGATTCAGTGCACGGCAAGGGTCTGCTTCCATTACAGTCTGACATCTTGGGTTCTTGTGTGGCTGGGAGTTTCATTCCTTGGTCTCAATCTCTGTTATAAAGACCTTATCTTATGGCTTGATTCCCTTCCACAGACCCTACCCATAAATCTCACCACACTGAGGATTTATGTTCTAACACATAAAATTTAAGGGGATACAACATTCAGTATAATATACTTGACTTGAAATAAGGATTCTCAAGTTCTGAAATAGAATAAAATGAAAAATAGCTAAGTTTGTTTGTAGAAGATAGAATGTTGCAGTAGGTTCCACTCTGTTGTGAATGATGTTATTTTCAGTGGTTATAAGTTAAAATGTATTTATGTGGACACAGGCCACATGATGCAGATTGTCTTTCTATCATGGCATTTTCCTAAACATAAAGAAAATATTTTCTGATATGTAGAATTCCAACAACTAAATCTCCCATCATTGCTGCTGTTGGATGTGGCATCAAAGCTTCCAGACTCTCTCCTCAATGAGCAGTCTCAATGCCCCATTGAGGACATCTCTCTGGGCAACAACCTTCATTTAGATGCATGTTGAGCTTTGGTTAGGAAAGAAATCCAAAGTAAGCTGTTAGTATTCATAGTGCCACTTACCACTAACCACTTTAAAGTGAGTGAAGTGTGGCCAAGGAGACTAAGTGGAAAGACCTGGATTTGCAAATGAGGTTTCTCATGCGGGGTGTAGGTGTCAGCATCGCTCTTTCTCCCATCTCCTAGTCTGCTTACTGAGAAGAGCCAGGCATACCTGAATTGGGATGGAACATTGATGGCGAGTAACCGAAGCAAACTCCACTGTTAAGACTAACACAAGTTAAGAGGATTTATTTTTCTTACATTTCACTTACCCTAAACCAAGTATTTCTAATTTAAACGATGGTGTTTTGAGAATGGTAATTCCGCCAGCCTCAATTCCTGGATCAAAATCCTTGCATATATAAATTTTAGTTCTCAATAAAATTATAAATTTAAACAAAGCTTCAAAAGTGATTATGGGACTAATTCATACAATACACTTAGGTGTTATGGAAAGAAATCACCATCTATGATAATTATGAAAAATTGTATTTTTCTTGCTGAGAGAGAGTGTGTGATTGATTGGCCTTCGATGCTCCAGGGAAAGAACCCACGTTCTCAGATTCATGATGCTTTAAAATATCTTTATGTCCCAATACAGTGTTTTGATATACAGAAAAAAAAATCTGTTATTTGTAGCACTATCCAATTTCAGGGCAGAGGGACTTGGTTCTAACAGTGGCAAATTACTCAGAAGATAGTCTCTTGGCAGAGTATTTCTAAACTGTAAAGTGTCTAGATCCATTTGTAAAATGCACTGATAGGTTGACAACAGCACTGCATTTATATGAAAATCCATGATGTTAATGCAAGCTAAGGAAGGAGAATGTTGACCAAGATGGATCATAAAGTTTTAGAGCCCATTCCGTTCATTTTGTATCTGTGGTTATTTTCAATTCACTGTCCCAGAATCCTTATGAAAGTTTGATTATAAACAGTTACTGTCTATAAGCAAGTCCATTTATAGTAAATGCTATTCTAATACATAACAATGGAGGTGTCTGCTTTAGACAGATGATAGGGAACTTCTGGTGTCAGCGGAACAACAAAGCTATTTTTCAATTACCAGAGTGCAAGGCAGCATTTATTCCTCTTTATGCCCCTGGAAAGAGGACCATATGTCATTTTTCTCCCTTTGGGGGAAATAGATGCTGTGACTGAAGCCCACTTGGTCCTTTTATGAGGCTACGAGGAGCAAATTGAACGTCATCGCCCCCATGCTAAATTTTAATCTAGTCTTCTCACTTTGGGTTAAAATGTAGCTGTGTGTGCAAAAACGGTACTCACGAGGAAACACACTAGCAGATAACGATGCCAAATGTGACGGTTCTCCTTAAATTCTCAAACTGCCGATGGGTGGAAACAAAAACGACTCCATTCCTCAAAGATGAGGCTTCTTAGGTAAGCAAAGGAAAGATGAAACAGCTGCACATACCTGCAGGGAAGTCATTTTGGATCCCTGCCGATACCAAAATCTGTACACGCGCAAGCTTCTTATATAAAATAGCACAATATTTGCACATTACCTAGGTTTATCATTTATATACTTTGAGTGGTCTCCATGGGACTCACGAAGCCTAAAATAAAATGTATATGCCATGTGCATAGTTGTCATATTTTGTTGTTTAAGGGGCAATGCTCACACAGGATCAGTGCAGATGCAGTTTTCCTTCTATCTCTGATTTTCAGCCAGTTGAATCTGTAGACGTGGAAGCTACAGATGTGGAAGACCAGATGTGCTGTCTTCTATGGAATGCGTTGCTGAGTCTGGATCAGGCTTAGCATCAACAGCCTGTTAAGGGAGAGCTATCTTTACTTCATAGGGAGAAGAGCAACTGGACTTTTGAGGGCCCTATGTGATATAGACAGTTGCAGTCTGTGGGATGACACTCACCACGAAGCTGATGTGTTCACAGGGTTGCTTTTACTGGATAGCAGCAGTGGCAGTACGGTGGAAAAATGGAAAATTAAAAACTCTGGAGGCAGTGAAAAGCTCTGTGGTTGCTAGGGACTAGGGAGAGAAAGGGTGAAGAGACAAAGCACAGAGAGTTTTAGGATAATGACAGTACTTCAGACAATGCTCTAAAAGAATCCTACTCAGCTACGAAAAACAAGGAAATCTTGAAATTGTCAGGTAAATGGATGGAACTAGAAATGATCATCATGAGTGAGCTAACCCACACCCAGAAAGATACACATGGTATATACTCACTTAAAATTGGATAGTAGGCCAATGTGGATGTTCTCTGAGAATCTTCATTCAGTGGGGAATTGGGACAGACGCTGGGACTTGCTATTGGGACTCTAGGTGAGAGAGGTATGGGAGAACAGGGAAATAGAAGGACCCAGATGGTCTTGGAACCCTACAAAAAGACCACCAATGGTGGCAGATCTGGACCCATGGAAGCATGCACAAACTGATGTACCAACAAAGGACAGTACATGCAGTAAATCTAGACCCCTATTCAGATCTAGCCAATGGACAGTGCATTCTCCAGAGTTGTGTGGAGAGCAGGGCCTGCCTCTGACATGAACTCTGGTGCCCCTTATTTGACCACTTCCTCTTTTTGGGTAGCACTCAGAGGAAGGGTAAACAGGTTATCAGGATGATACCTGATAGACTGGGATCATATCTGTATTTATTAGTTATATATCTTCCAGATTGCACCAAAACCTACACTTAAAATCTGTGTATTTGGTTGCACAGAACTAATAAAGTTGATAGAAACAAACGAGTGGGTCTAGACTTTTAGAGACCTTCCCATCCATTTGTTTATTACTTAGTATGTGCCAGGTAATTTTCTAGGTGCTGAGGTTATAACAATAGATAAAGGTGGCAAGGTGTCTGTCCTGATGAAGCATACATCCTAGTGGATGAAGATAAGCAATGAAAGATTCAGCAGATGAGTATACTTCGCCAAGCACACTGCCTGGCCATGGACCCTGGAGATCAGCTGCGACAACTCTTACGTGTTTCTGAAGATGGCATTCTGGATCAGTATGCTCCATGGTGAGTTTTTTAAAACATTGATTTCACTTCCCCACTCCTTTATGATGGTTACCTCTAAAATATGATAAGTGTGTCTCATTAAAATGCTTTTAAATAAGATGTCAGGCCAACACCTAGACAAAGGCTTACAGGGTTCTGGATGACAGAATAAGGAAAAAGACATAAAGCAGTATAGAAGGCCATCCTGCCCATTGACATTAGGAAAAAAGGAAGTTTCCAGAATGGATTCTCATTTGGAAATTGTCACCCATTAGATGGCGTTTGAATCCATAAGACTTGATGGTGTTGAGAGACTGGAGATAGAGAAAAGAAGAGGCTGCGAACAAAGCTATGAGAAGCCTGGTTTTTAGAGGCTGGGGCAGTGTAAAGGACAAAGAATAAAGGATGAAGAGAAGCAGGCAGTGTGGTGGAAAGAACCCTGAGAGAAACTTATGGTCCTTCAGGTAATCCTAGGAGTGTCTTAATAGCAAATAACAGGATTAAGCCTTGCCAAATGTCGCTTATGGGGAAAAGAGGCAGGGATTGAAATGAGCCAACAGTCTTTGAAAGAAATGAGGTTATCACTCATGACTCCGACCACAGTTGATTCACTGTAGTGGAAGAAAAACTAATCATTGGTAGTAAGATTAAAAGGCAAGAAGAGAATTTAAAGTAGAAAAAAAATAAGGAGGAATGAACATTTAATTGTGAATGCGTATATGCTCAAAGCTGCTTATAACTTCATAAAGGAAAATGGAATATATTATGAGGATGAGCTCTGTAAAGTATTTCTCAGAAATGTGGCAGTACCTGGAAGGGAGTTATGAATTCAAGAAATGATTTGTTTTCTGTAAAGGCAGGCATTATTGTATGCACATCTGCTGTCAGGAATAATACAGAGAAGCTGGAGAGCTGTAGGAGAGACGGAGGCCAGCAGCCAACATAGGCAAGAGGGATGAGCATCCAGTGGTTCAAATGGAGACACTGATCAATATAGGAACCTCTACTTAGTAATAAAAAGAAGGAAAATGTATGCCCAAGGTATAGATGGCATAGATTAGTGTATACAGCTGTGGGAGTTGGCGAAGGGGACTCAATTCTTCTAATTAATTGCATTTCCCAGAAGAAAGGGTATCAAGGTTAGCAGATATAATTAAGGAGAATGCATTTAGATATTTAAGAAAGAGGAGGCAGGGCATCATGGATGCAGAAGTCAGAAATATATTAAAAACAAAACAATAGGAAGGTGTATTGGACAGCAACAAAGTCAGCTTCAAGTTAGTGACCAAGAATTTAACTAGAAGCGGTTCTCAGTGTCTTAATATATAAAGGCATGGAATAGGTAGGGAGCCAGTATTTTGCAAGCTTTAAACTTTTGATAAGAAAGTAAAATAGAAGGAAAAGAAGGCCCATCCTTCCTAAGGATTTTATGGGAGAATGGGTATAATAATGGACCATGGATGCTCAGTAGCGTAAACCAGGAAGTGAGGACATAAGAGGAGTGAGATAAAAGACCAGAGACACAGTGGAGTAGGCCAAGGGTGAAGAAGTTTTGAAGGTGGAAAATTAGAGAAAGGTAACTAGGAAAAATAAGGGGTGTTAGAGAGGAGACACTTCAAGCTGATTTACAAAAGGGTAGATTATTGAGAATGACAACACCCGAGCTCTGATGCTGGAGGTGAGTATATGAGAAAAATGAAGAGGAGAAAAGAAGAGAAAAAGGCTGTGGTCAGATGGTGGGGGAGGAGGAGCGCCCCCTGCCAGAGGTCTAAGGGAAGGTAATAGGGCAGAAGAGGGAGGGAGGGTGGAAATGGCAAGATACAAGCGAGAGGATAACAATCAGGGTCTAATATGCATAAATTATAATAAATAAATTAAGGGAGGGGGGCACCAAGGAACAGAAGAAAATTGTGTGTGGATATTGGGATCCTCAGAGCTGTGATGAACACTAACAGCAGTAACAACCATCCATGCTTGAAACCCTTTGGAAGAGGCAGGCATGTGACTCAGAGGTGACAGATGACTCTATCAATTGCACAAACAGAACTTCTTGATATCTTTTTTTGGTTGTTGAACACTCTGATGTGTGCATGCACACACACACACACACATACACACACACTCACTCACTTACATCTAGAAGATAGATTATTGCAGCGAAGAGGATAGAAAATATTCTAAGAGACCATTGCACAGAGCCACAGTTTCGTCAGGCTTTATACTATTTCTAAGCCCCTAGAACAGAGCAGTATTCCCATGGCTTGTTCCATGGCCAGATGATTGACAGACCTATTTGAATCGAGTCTTATGGAGTAGCCAATAGTATGTCCTTGATGTTTAATAGAAAACTTTGAGAAAGGTTAGTGATTTTATAAGGCTTGCATAGTTGCTATTAACAACTTTCCTTGGGTGGCTTGAAACATCAGATCTCTACTCAGGGCCAGAGACAGGGCTCAAATCTCATTTTTTTTCTTTAAAAAACCCAACTTTTTATTGATTGTGAGTTTCACATCATGCACCCCAATCCTACTCATCTGCCTCCCCTTGTACCCATCCTCCACCCTTGAAAATATTCCACCCTCTAACAGAGAAAAAAATATTGTGGAAGTTGTAGCGAGTGTGTCACAGTGTGTCCCATACTCTTCTGCCCACAGTTCTTTGCTTGCAAATTTTCACTGGAATGAGGAGTCTGGCTTCTGCTCCTCTATCAACACTGGAACCTCACTGGGATTTCTCTCAGATATCCTGTTGTTGCCCTGTGTCATGGAGATTCTGTAGTTTTGGTTCTGTAAGAACAATCTTTTCATGCACTCCAATAGTTCATCACAGGGGTAGATGTTGGGGTGAGCCAACTCAAAGCCCTGGATCTGGGCCTGAGAGGTATCTGAGCTGGTTTCCCCCTTGGCTCTTCCACTCTCATGCCTTTGTTGGTGGCTCGCCAGCAATCCCAGCTTCTCATGCAAGCTAGACCCTGTTAACGAGATGAGGGGAAGAGCCTGCTTTCCTGAATGTTGCAGCTAGTGAGGGACATGTTCAGTTCTCCCTAGGGCCAGCACTCCTGCCTCAGTGACCACAGAGCCTCCCCTCCAAGGGGAAGTGATCAAACTGCGGGCACCAGAGTTTCTGTCAGAGGCACTGAACAGAGAATTCTCAACAGAGGAATATCGAATGGCCAAGAAATACCTAAAGAAATGCTCAATGTCCTTAATTATCAGGGAAATGCAAATCATAACAACTCTGAGATTCCATCTTACACCTACTAGAATGGCTAAGATCAAAAATTCAAGTGACAGCACATGCTGGCAAGAATGTGGAGGAAGGAAAACACTCCTCAATTGCTGCTGGGAATGCAGACTTGTACCACCACTTTGGAAATCAATCTGGTGCTTTCTCAGAAAATTGGGAATAAGGCTACCTCAAGACCCTGCTATAACACTCCTGGGCATATACCCAAAAGATTTTACACTCTACAACAAGGAAATTTCCTGAACAATGTTCATAACAGCTTTATTCATAATAGCCAGAACCTGGAAACAACCTAAATGTTGCTAAACTGAAGAATGGATAAAGAAACTGTGGTACCTTTACACATTAAAACACTACTCAGCTCTTAAAAACAAGGAAATCTTGAAATTTGCAGGCAAATGGATGGAACTAGAAATGATCATCCTAGTGAGAGTGCCCAGATCCAGAAAGACTGATAGAGTATATACTCATGTATAAGTGGATATTAGCCCAACATCGATGTTCTCTGAGAGACTCCACCCAGCCCGGACTCTGGGTGGAGAGCTGAGAGTGGTATGCAAGAGTGGGGGAGATGAAAGGATCCAGAAGGCTAAGAGCCCCACAGGGAGACCATCAAGGCCAGCGGATCTGGACCCAGAGGGTCCTACGCCAACTGATGTACCAGCCAAGGACAGTGCATGTAGGGAACCTAGACCCCTGTTTGGATATAGTCAATGAACAGCTCATCCTCTAAGGTTCTGGGAGGGTTGGGGACTGCCTCTGACAGGAAATCTCATTATTTTGATCAGCAACCAGAATCTTGCAGTTGCTGTTTCTTTGTTTGGTAAGCTGCTGATTATGAGTGGGGGGTCTATCTTCAAGCCTGATTGAAGAAGTAGCTACATAATAAATAGCTACATAAACAATGTCCCCACCCTGAGATGAGACCATACAACTATTATAAGAAATGGGCAGGGCATTTAGTCAATGTGTCACCTCCCACTGAAATGGGCGAAGAAGGGTTTAGTGTTATTCTCAACTTCTGCATACCTGAGGATAGGCTTTGGAAGACACTCAAAAGAACCCAGAGTTTGACTTCTGGAGAGCTCCGTGAGGGAAGATCTAGGGTAAGCCAGAGGAGATAACATTTAGGCATCAGTTAGGCACAAGATATGAAGACCAATACACCAGGACTATAATATGCATAGCAGTTCCTCCGTGAAAACTCAGAAACCTGGTTTCACAGCTATTCTGAATGGGATGGTGGGATCTACATGCTTGAACTCAGCAGATTATATGAGGCAGATGAGAAGCTGTTGGAATAATAAGAAATACGCACTCAACATACAACCTTAATGATAGCATAAGTGCCCGCCCCTGGCAGCCATTGAGGATAGGTATCGCATGCATCCAGGCGACTTTTAGACTTCTAAATCAAGCACCCTACTCTGTCTCTCTGTCTCTGTCTCTATCTCTCACTCTACCCATCCCTCCTCCCTTCTCTCCCTCTTTCCCACCCCCATTTCTTTCTTATGGAGTTGTCAAATGATGTCCTTCACTGTTTCATTTTTCCATTTTCATTTTTATAATTAACATCATATTTTTCTCCACCCCGGTAGGCTTATAGTTTTCCTTCTTCCTTCTTTCTTTGCTTTTCTTTCTTTTTTATTTTCCTTCCTTTGCTTCTTCTTTCCATTATGTTTCCTTTTTTTTTTTCTATGCTAGAGCTAGAGCTCAGGACATTAAACCTGCTAGGTAGTATTCTACCACTGAATTTTATTGCCAGTATACCTTCTTCTTTGTGAAGTCATTCTTAGAAATCAACTTCCTCTGCCCCCCTCCTCCCCTGCTAGCATGCAATTTACCTTCTCCTTCCCAATATTGCTCTTCCCAGGCATTATCATAATCTACTATACTGCATTTTGTACTTGCTTATTTTGCATGTTTCCTTAGCACCAAATCATCATAACCATTTTATACTAGCTCACACTGGTTAGATCTTCAGTGACATGAGATTTAATGCTCCAGGGTTCTTGAAGAGAGACAGAGTCTTGGCAGTACAAAAATAAGCACGGTGGGCACACATCTTGAATCCAGCCTGAGAGAGTCAACAAGAATGAGAAGAAAGAGGGACCCACCTGCAGGCCACTTGAAGTCTCCCTCTGTGCTGCTCATTGGAGAGGAGTGTTCTACTGTGGAGTTTCTGTCAAGGAGTAATCTCACACTGATTTCCAGAGGTCCAGGAAAGGTTTCGGGAACTGGGTACGCCAGGTAACCTGCATGGAGGGATGCAGATAAATGATGCAAAGCCAGCAGGGCTCTTACTCAGTCTTCTAGGAGCAGTAGAGGATTTGGGGTAGAAGATGTACCTTCAGCATCAGAATGCCATTGCTTTTCTAGAGCTCCCTGCCATTGTGAGTGAACTGTAGTGGAACATGAAGGTGTGGTGCCTCCAATGTATCGAGCATGCTATTTTCTGACACATAGTGAAAAAGTAGGGGTGAAGTTAACTGTAGAGAGGAGGAAAAACAGAGATGATTCTTTAATTTGTGTGTGTGTGTGTGTGTGTGTGTGTGTGTGTGTGTGTGTGTGTGTGTGTGTATGTGTGTGTAGATTGATATCAGGGATGAAACCCAGGGCCTCATGCACATAAAGGCAAGAACTCTGCCACTGAATTCCACATTCTAGGCTCCTCTTAACTCTTAAAGAGTACTAACCTATATGAGAGCATTGGGTGATGCAGGAAACATTGTAATGATTCAGACACATTCTTGGTTCTTGTACAACTCATAGCTTTGATTCAAACATAGATCTTATTCCTTATAGAACTTTGTATCATTTTAGTGAATTATGGATCTTATTCCTTATAGAACTTTGTATCATTTTAGTGAAGCATTGAAGCCCATTCCCCCAAAAGATATCACATAAATAAATGCCCTAGTTTTCACATAAAAGACAAGTGCTTCTGACATCCTGAGTCAGAGGTGGGGGCTTCATTGCATACTTAGGCTCAGGAGACAATTAATTGAGTTGCAGACAATTATCAAAGATGACCTTCACACTAGTCTTGTCTCTGCCAATCAAGTATATGAGGTCTTGGGAGATTTGCTTCTTCTACAAGTTCAGATGGTTCTTTTTTAAAAAAAAGGGCGAGCATGTTTTTAATTTTGAAAAATGAAAAGTGCTTAAGGATGAACAAACACTCTCTTGCTTGCCTTCTTAGCACATATAAGTTTGCTCAATGAGAGACATCATGAAGAGAAGAAGAGTAGTCTGATATACTTAGGGGGATAGTGGAAAGTTAGAGAGACCATTGCACAGTCAGGCTGTGCCCAGATGTCTGTTGAAAGCAGTTTTAGTAGAAAACAGCCTTTAGTGACAGTTGGATTGAATTGGGCCTAATCAATTATTTTTTATCATGGGGTTGGAGGAATGATAACATCATTTGCTTGTTTGCTTACTTTTTATTTTTGAGATTGTAAAATATTGCATCATTTCCCACTTACCTTTTCTTCCTTCAAATCTTTCCATGGGTCCCCCACCCCTACCTTTACTCTCTCTTTCAAATTCATGGCCGTCTATTGGAGAAGGCACACCCTAGACAGAGAACAACAGGTAACCAAGGAATGATGAGAGTAAGAGTAATAGTCTTCCCCAGGGAAGAAGACTCCACCCAATTGGTTATCCAATAACAAGTGGTCATCCCTGAGAATGCATGGAGAGCAACATGCAGGTTGTTCATTTGTTCTTGAGACAAGGTCTCACTGTCTAGTGCAGGCTAACCTGGGACTTGGAGTTCTCCTGCTTCTGCCTCCTGAGGAAATTTTTTTATATCCATGTTTCCAAATTACTAAATGATTAAAATTAATTCTTACCCTCACAGACAGGAAATAATAAAATACCTTGAAAGCATTGCTACTTCAAAATTATCTTTCTTAGCTATGTTTGGCAGCTTATGTAAAATAGGTCATTCAACACCCTTTAAAACCAATACATTTTTTGTGACTGCTTTTTATCGTGATGGACATTGTTAATATCAAAGTCTTGGCCTTAGGAACTGTTGCAGCATTTTTTTTCAGTGGGGGGTAAGAGTACATCACTATCTTGGAGAGTTTCATAATTGTAGGTATTTGGTTTTTTTTTTTAACTCTCATGAGTGAATATTATAGCTCTCCTAAGACTATCCACTGTACTGAAGATATTATTTATGTTAATGTCCTGAGTTCCTTATCATGTAAAAATAAATGTTATTATGTAAAAATAAATATTTAAAAAGTAAATAAACATCTTCAAAAGTCTCTATTTTAATTTCTAATGTAAATATTTAAAGATAACTCTTGCTATCAAAAATTCTTCAGAGGCTCACAGTAATTTTTAAGTGTGCAAAACTGTTGACATGTGACATTTGGTTTTTTCCTCTATCTGTATAAATATGTCTAAATCTCTTATTATTTCTAAATGTCTAAAAGATGAAATATAAAGCAGAGACATCTTAAAGACTGGAAGGCACAGCATTTTTAGCCTGTCCTGCATTTAGAAACCCATTTGGGCTTCGTGTTCTAAAGACACAGTTGGTATTGGAATAGATCTTGCCCCTTGCTCCTTGAAGATGTATTTGTCCATTTGAGCGTTCACAAATCCTTCTTTTTCTTTTCCTTTTTCTGTTGCTTGCTGAACTCAGTGGTGCATACCAGATGCTTCAATTGGTAGACTGTATCATTCCTGGGTAAAGAGATAAGAGAATGAGATTTGGGACATAACGTGCATGTGAGACCCCTGTGGTCCTAGCTGGTCTTCACCTGTCCACACTCTTTCCAATGTTTCTTGGATGTCCAATGATTCTTGAAGGCACAGGCTTTGCATCTAGGTTAAGATAATGCATCTTTTATTTTCTTTTCTTTTCCTCCTTCCTTCCCTCCCTTCCTCCTCCCCCCTCCCATCATCTTTTTGTTTGTTTGCTTTTGAGACAGGGTTTCTCTGTGTATTCTTGGCTTTCTTGGACTCACTCTATAGACCAGGCTGGGCTCGAACTCACAGAGATCCTCCTGCCTCTGTCTTCCAGTGTGTCACTGCCCGCCCCCCCCCAAGATACACATTTTAAAATAGATGACATTAAGCTTGAATTTACATTTGTTCTCCTTGTCCATCTTGATTCAAGGTCCTCTTCACTTTGGAACCAATTTTCTTGGTCTAACAGGCTTATGCAATCAATAGAAGTTAGCCATTCACCTCAGACTCATTGGAAAGTTCTCTGGCTATTTGGTTTGAATGTAGTTGGTAAAATAAACCCTTGTTTTGTTTCTCTGGTTTTTTTGTTTGTTTGTTTGTTTGATAGTATTTAAGCAGTACAAGTGGTCATTCTCTCATTCTCTCTCTCTCTCTCTCTCTCTCTCTCTCTCTCTCTCTCTCTCTCACGCACACGTGTGTATGTTCAAGTATGGAGGTCAGAGATCAGCCTCAGGTGTTGGTCCTTACCCTCCACTTTGAGAGGGAATTTCTGAGTGAGCCAAGCTACAGGCCTGCAAGCATCTAGGGCATCCTGTTCCCATCGCCTCTCAGGGTGTAGAAGTGCAGGGAGAGCAGACTCCCCAGGACTGCACCTGGCTTCATGTAGCATGCTTTGGAGATCCAAATTCAGATCTTCGCACTGGCATAGTGAGTATTTTACCCACTGATGCGTCTGCTTAGCCTATTGTTCTCTTTCTACTGCTTTTTCTTCTCCACTACTTAGCAATGAAAAATCTAAAAAATGCCTTAAAATTGAACAAAAATTTAACATAAATACTCATTTTTCACAGTCTGAAAATATGATTCATAATCAGTCTATTTATATGTCTTTCTTTCTATTTGGGCATAAAATTTAATTTTAATTAAAACAAAACTAATTTAAATCAACTAATGTCAAAACTGAAAAGGAGGAGAGTGTTTTCCTTTGTTTCCATGAAGGAAATAAAATCTAGCTTTGGTAACATTTTTCGTGAAAACACTTAAATCAGCAGGAACAAGATAATTTTGTCAAAACTCAGTGCTTAAGAGTTTAATGAGGCTGGCATTAAGTTCCCAGGCTAACCCTCTCTTCCTGTCTTTGGTTAACACCAATGATCTGCACACTTAGTGATTTTTTTTTCTAGAAACCTTTTAGATATCTTAATAAGAAACCAACATTGAAAAGTTGCTAGGATCAGACGAACTCCTGTGAAGCAACAAGGCCACTGCATTTTCCTTAAGAAAATAATTTGACTCTTTCACGTAGTTCAAAAATATATAACTCTGAACTTCTACCTCAGAGATTTAAGTTTACAAGAATAAAATGAACCATACCTTGTACCATTCTAGTTTGTTCCCCCTTCCTCCATCCTTTATTTAAAGGTTTCAGTAACACAAAAATATTATAAATAATTGGAGACTATTTTTAAAGGTTTCTGTTATGATTTTTTAATTAATTTATTCTTGTTACATCTCAACGTTTATCCCAATTAATTGGAGACTATTAAGTTTATTTTCTCTTGAAATCTTGCCCAGTATTTAAGTCTTATCATATTTTATGGTGATCTATTGTGCTAACAAATTCATGATTTTTCTATGATTAGAAAATAAAAGTAAGAGTGACAACAACTTTTATGACATCTGTTCTAAATTTATTGCTTTTTACAGTTATAATTAAAGATTTTAAAGTTCTTTTATTGTTCATATCTGTGCAATAGTGTCTTGATTTTAAACACTATTTTCTAAAATATATCATGTATTTTTAACTGTATCTGTCCCTTCCCCTAAAACTCTTGGTTTTTTGAGAACTACTAGCTGTATTTAGCATCATATAAGCTGGCTAAGACTTTATATACTAAAAGTTAATTTTCCTGAACTAACTTTTATAGACTGTAAATTTTCGATTTATGCTTCTTTTCTGTATTGTTTTTGTGCAATGTGCTATCAGCATTGAGTTGTTTATTATTATGGTTATTATTATTTTGATGATGATGATGATGATGATGATGATGATGATGATGATGATGATGATGAAGCTTGTTGGTAAAAGTGGATATAGTGTCCAGGATCAACCATGAATTCCTAATTCTACTTATCCAACACAAATGCATCTCTGATTCTTCAGACTCACACTTGGTGTTTTTCCAGCTGGGCTATGGCAGTTTCCTTTACTTTGCATCTTGATTTTAACTGTGGCCACCGATTTGTTCCTTCATGTGTTAAATTTTTTATTGGTCCTGCAAAGTAGTTTAAATGGAAGTAAGGAGTACTGGGGTTTTAATAATTGTGACTTACGACACATACCAGCAAGAAAGTATACCACCTGCCAAAGCACTGGTTTCATGAAAGCATCTATGCAAAGTGAGCTTACCAGGTGAAGGTACCAATCTCTATCTCACTTCCTAAAAGGAGGTCTCATTTTTCCAGATAATCTAGGCTAGCAACTGCTTCAACAGAAGACTCAAAAGATGCTCACTTACCTGGCTTTAATTAGTTGGTCATGATAAGGAATACAGCAAAAGAAAGCAATTGACAGAAGGTGTCAAAGTGACAGTGGAAAATTTTATTATAGGCATTCTTTCTCTGTCTCCCCACCCCCATGTGTGTTTGTGTGTGTGTGTGTGTGTGTATGTTTGTGTTTGTGTGTATGTGTTTTCATACATTCAGTTGATATTTCTTGAAAATTAAAAAGCACTTTACCATTGTCTCCATTAAAAAACAAATTCTAATAGTTATTCTCAGTGATCAACTTGATGAGATCTATCACCACCCGGGTGAAAGGCCTCTGGGCACGCCTGTAGGGGGAAGTATTTTTCTCAAGTTGAGGTGGAAGATTTGTCTATCATGGGTGGCACCACTCTCTGAGATCTTGGACCTGTATAAAACAAAGCAATTGAGCTGAGAAAATACAACCCGCTGCTTCTTCATTATGGACGACACCTGACCGGCTACCTCAGCCTGATGCTGAGATCAGCCCAGGGCGATGGGTATAAACTTACTGCTTATAACACAGCTTACAACATTAAACTGTGATCCAAAACAGACCCTTTGGTCTCTTAAGTTTCTTTTGTTACAGCATTTACAGTATTACATTACTGTACATTACAGTACAGCATTACAGTATGACAGCAACAGAGAAAATAGCGAAGACAGAAGATAAACTAACTCAGGTGCGGCTCTCCGGTTCCTCCCTTCAAAGTGATGTTCACTCTCTACTGTCAGAGAAGCGACTGTAGTTGGAAGATAGAACATGAGACTTTTCTGACTAAGTCACACCTTCAAGCAATAATGTTCTTGTTGGTAATTTAATCATCTTTACTTGACATAAAGTTGCTCATTATAAAGCTTTTTTTAGATACTTGGTGGAAATAAGTATTATTCATACTTAAAGAAGCATCACAGTATAGAACCTCATTGAACTCCAAGTGAGGCATCTTTGGTGTGGTGCATAGGTACTGTGTCCCTCACAGATGCATCTGCTCATCATAGTTTCATGTATGTGACTTTCTGTCTCTCACTTAAAAAAAAAGGATTTATTTATTTATGTATACAGTGTTTTGCCTACATGTACACTTGTATGCCAGAAGAGGACACCAGATCTCCTTAATAGATGGTTGTGAAACACCATGTGGTTGCTGGGAATTGAACTCAGGACCTTTGGAAGAGCAGCTCCTGTCTCTCACTTTTTCAGGGCTCAGTTGTTCCACTTGTAAAATAAGAAAGATTACATTAAAGAGGCCTTTCATATTTAAAAGTCTTTTATTGTTACTTTTCGAAAATGTGTTGGTTCATAAATCCCACAGAACCTAAACTTCTACATAACGAATTTTATAGCGAAGTGGTCTTACCTCTTGTCATTAAGTTTGGCTAAAAACTATCAGGCACTGTCTCTTTGAAAACACACAGACACACACACACACACAGACACACACACACACAGACACACGCACACACCCACATCGTGTCTTGGTATTTCTTTAATTAGACAGAATGACTCTCAGAATGGATTTATCTCTGCCAGGGTTCTAGCTGATGTAGACACAAGCTATGATTTAAACAAGAACTATTTCCTATATGGAATTTCTAAAGTTACTTTGGTTACATGGTTCATGAAAAATGAGTGTCTTCTGTTTAAGCTACATACATTGGTTCAGATAGCTCTGGCTTTGAAGGCTACATCTTGCAGACCTTTGCAGAGACAGACAATAGTAGAAGGTCTGGGGTCTGAGAAAAGGAAGAGTACATCTTTAAGATGATTCCAATCTCCAATTTCGATTTTTTTTTTTTTTTTTTTTTGCAATTACAAAATCCACAAGGTAACAAATGGACCTCAATTTCTAATATTTACCTATGTGAATGTCCTGGTGACAAATTTATCCTTGTGGATTCAAGGAGCTAAATTTTTATATTTGAACTTGTACTTGGACTAAACGTGATTTGTTGATGAAGTAAAAATAACAGCCCCTTTTGAATTGAGATGGCCTGTGCGCCTTCCTTTGGAGAAGTAAAGACACAGAAATACCAGGTGTTGGAGGCTAGGTTTGACTACAAAGCAAGGCTCTGTCTCAAAAGAAACAAAGTGGAAGCCTTTGTGGGAAAGAGGTTACAATGGAAAGATGTTTCATCCTGAGCCAGCGTGCACTTGTCTTTCATTGAGTGGTTTTTGGCAAAAGGTTTCACCAAGGAATATGGAAGTGTACTGTTGATTCTGTTAAGATTATCCTATCAGGAAGGCAGATTTCATCTTGAGTGAAGAGTTGGTGAGGTGAAGTGAGCTTCCATAGAAAACTGAAGACAGTGACAGTTGGTAACCACATTTCTTAGAGATAAAGATAGTTGTATTATCAAGACTAAAACAAGCAAACAAACAAACAAACAAACAAACAAAAAAAAAAAAACCAAAAAAAACCTTTCCTATCTAAATAATCTATCATTTTGGTGGTATTTTTCAAAAAAAAAAAAATTTATAAACAAGCCTTAGAAAAATAAGCAACCATTTTCTATCTTTAAAAAAATTCATGATTCTGTGAAAAACCTACCTGACAGACAAGTTGTCAGCCCTCTGTGGTTTTTGGTAAATGTGTCCGTTTCCCAGGAATAAGGCGGGGCGGTCTTATGAGTTATGCACCCTGTTTTCACTTTAGCATCCAACGACAGAGACAGCCATCTCAGGTTACTTGGAAACCACATCACAAAACTATAGAAAACTACATTCGTAGCCTGTGTCAATGAAGATCTTCATTTTCTAGTGCTACCCCGAAGCCCCTTTCTTGAATGAGGCAGCTGGAGATTTCCCGATCTCCTTGTTTTAGCTGAGTAATCGTGGTAAAGCAGCAGACATTCAGCCATATTTGTCGTTGAACAAAAATAATGAGCTGGCACTATTCCGTTTCTGGGGCCAGAAGGCATACGCTCTGCTGAGATGTGCTTTTAGTGATTTCAGTGTGTGTGATAGCTAACTGGGTGACTAAGAAGATGAGGGGAAACATGGGGCCAATCAGGGATGAACCAGAGAAGCGCTGTGAATAGAAATTTGACCCCATTTAATGGAAGGTGCTTTTGAAGTACAGGTGGGGTGTTTGGATTATTCTGAGGAGCCAGGAGCATTTCTTTTAAAAAAATATTATAATAGTGACTCCTGTGTATTATTCTCCATTGAAACAAAGATATCAAAGAAGCTCAGAGGAAGAGGCAAAAGAGGTAATTGGAAAATAAATGTGGAAAATAAACAGGCAAGAAGGCAATTTAATGAGCTACTTAATATAAAGCATGGAAAGGAAGTGGTTAAGTGAAGAGAAATGTTCAGCCAGACACATACCTGATTTGAAAAGCTTTCCAGTTTAGAAGAAGCTTATATTGGAAGGTGAACTAAAGGGCGCTGGAGTGCTGTTCAATTTAGCGCAGAGGTTTGTAGAAAGCCCAGGAACCTATGATTTTAATCTGCATGCTGTTCTCTGTCCTTTGCTATAATTACATTGTTCTTCAGAGAGGAGGCCAAGTACGCTGCAGAGATTTCTCTGAGAAAGAAAACCTGAACTATCTCTACAGGGAGGAATCATTGAAAAGGAAAGCACCCTTGATCGTGACTCTCAGGTCATCTCACTCCTGTTGTAGAATTATGCTCTTAAGGGGTGATATGTGTACATAAGCCCTCCGAGGTGTGCAGCTCTCTTCCATGAGGAGAGTCATGCTGGGCAGGGGAGAGGGGAGTTTTTCATGGCTAAGGTGGGAAAGGAGGAGTAGTAGGACTTGTCTCTAGTTTGATGAGGGAGAGCCCCTCCCAGGGGTTCCCTAGGGATATATGGGGATTACAGGAAGCTGTTTCTGAGGCCCCCTTCTGCATTCTCATATGCACTCATGCTCTCCAAAGCTGCTATGGGGAAGAAAGTGGGAGGGGAGAGGGAGATGCCCAGTTCATTTGTAACCAGGCAACCCACTTGCCTGTGCCTTACCTTGAACTTCTGTGCGCACCTCCACAGGCTGAGTGAGGGCCGAGATGTGGAGTAGATGCTGAAGTGTGCTGCCCGGGCCCAACTCCTCCTGAGATGAAGGTCCTGCATTCATTTCCCCCAGCGATCACAAGTGTTGCCTAATGATTTCACACTTCAGCTTCAGAACTCTAGAAGCCCTGTCTGAGGCCTCTTCCCTCTGATCAGTTACCGTTATTTTAATTGCTCTACTGCTGCAGCTCCTGGGTATTCCAGAAAACAACTTGTATAACTGCCTTCCGGTGTCTGTTTGCCAGGAAAACATAACAAACAAACAAACAAACAAACAAACAAGATGCTAGAGGCGCTTGAAAACGACAAGATTCAATAATACCACAGTATATCTGTTTACTACAGATTACAAAGCAAGAACTCATTATATACCAAGAATTTCAAGACTGAATAACTCAATGGAGGCATCATAACACTTTAACGTCTTTGAGGTACATTTATTTATTAAACTTGAGTTTCTCCTTGCATTTTTGGAATCACCAACTAGAAATAATCCTAGAGTGCTGTTTTTACATTAGTAGCTTGAAGTCCAATTAAAATAAAAGATCAATGTAGTAGTTTTAATATTTCTATTTAGTTAGAAATTTAACGAATGAGGTTTCTCATGAAACCAAGTTTTTCCGGTTGCTTTTAAAATAGAAATTCCAAGTGGAGCTAAGTAACATCTGCATTAAAACCAGGTCCCATTTTACTCGGCTGCAGTGCCTACTGTGCCCTGTTGTATTATATGTGACCCACTGTGCTTCCTGCTTTGTAAAGCTTTGTAAAGGCCTGTAGACATTTAACCTTGAAACATCCTTCTCATTGACAAGGCTCCATAGAGATTGCTGCAATTCTTGATTTAGAAGAAATTTGGGGGACTTGCCCAGACCTATTTGATATGGTCTCAAAAATGTCTGTGCTAATGGCTGGGTGTGGTGGTCCACATCTGTAATCCCAGCACTCAGGAGGCAGAGGCAGGTGGATCTCTGTGAGTTTGAGGCCAGCCTGGTCTACAAAGTGAGTTCAGGACAGTCAGGGCTGTTACACCAACTGGCAAACCTAGCCATGAGCTCTTTGCAGCCATGAGAGTGGCTCCTATTATTTGCCTGAAGTAGAACACAGCATCGAGGGAAAAAAAAATGAGCCCCAGATAAATTTGATAACTACAAAAATCACTCCCTAATTTCTTTCATTCTTCTAAGAGTTTCTAAGAATAGCAATTCAGGGCCTATCATACGAGAGACAGGTATTGAATTTGTGTGGTGATTACTTGCACAGTGCAGTGTATTCCTTCTATAGCTGAGAAAGCATCCAGAGGGAGACAGGAGTTCTCCAGGCAGCAAGGGCAAGATTGGAACTGGATTCTCCCCAGCCTGTCAGTGGTCAGTGCTGTGGCCTCCAAGTATTTTACTGCAGGACAAAGGAGGATACAGAGTCAGTCAGGCCTTAGCAATCATTCTATTGTGAGTGGTGAATTTCCTCTGGTAATGCTAAGGACATTGCCTGGGCCAAGCTGGGTTAAGACACCCAGTGCATGAGTACAGGAGGAAAAATCATATTATCAAGCAAGAATGCCTCTGAGATCTTGAGGAAGGGACAGTGAGTCTAGGGCAGGTACTTGGGTTAGGCCAGGTAACTTTCCCCTAGTCCATATAATCATGGACAATATGGTGATTTGAAATAGTCTCAAGCATTTCAGTACTTGATCTCCAGTTGGTGATGCTATTCGGGGAGTCTTGGGAGGCATGGCTACCTTGGGGAGATGTGAGCTCTTAGCTGTTCCTTCCCCCATGACTCTTGACTGCTGCCTTGATTCCCTGCCCTGATGGACTATACCTCTGGAACTGATGGTCCAAATAAACTCTTTCTTTTCTAATTGCCTTGAGCATGATGTTCTACCACAGCAATAGAAAAGTACCTAATACATGCATGTGTGAGAATGCCATCAACGAAAGTCCTCTCTTGCTAAAACTCAACCATCCTTCCTTTTATTTTATCCCTATCCTACCAACTCCCCTTATTTCTGCCATCCAGCTCCTCATCTTCTTTCCTTCTCATCCCTCCCTTCCTCTCCCTCCCTTTCTCTCTTCTATTCTTTTTCCTGCCCCGTCTTCTCTCCCATCTTCTTTTTCCTTTATTCTTTTGTATTGATGATATTCAAATGTGTTCAGTAGTATGGCATTCACAATTTCGATCTGTACTCATATTAATTTTGAAACAACAGTCCTTTCCTTTGGACAACAAATACATTATATGATTTCAGTCATTTGCCTATGCTATTTGATAAATAAATAGCCTCTGGGGAAAAAAAGAGGATCATCCTGTGATCAGGTATAGCACTAAAAATATAATGCAAGGAAGGAACCAGAGACCCTATGTAAAGCCACCAAGACCTGAAACAAATAGAATCATCCAGAGCAAGGATATTTTCTGCGTGAGAGAGATCCCATTTCAGCCCTCATTCTGGTAGTATGGCCTCAGTGAGATAGAAGTGACCTACTCCTATCAGATCTTTACCAGAGGTTAGTAAATGCTAGAGAAATCCTAGACCCAGGAAGTTGCAATAATGACAAACAGACACATTTCAGCCAGAGATAAGCATGCAAATTGATGATGTGTAAGAAAGCCAATAATTAGAAAACAATAGGAAGAGACAAAAAAATTCCTGCTCCCCTTGGGAGAAAGATTGACATTTCCCCCTGTAGAAACAGTTATTTAGACTTATTATTTTCCAGAACTGGAGCTTTGTAGAGATCTTTTTTTTTGGAAGGCTTCACTTTCATTGCGTTCTGAATTAATCTTGCACTATATATGGCCTTCTTACTGTGTCAGCTGGGATTTCTTATTTAAGTTTTTGTTTTTAGCTGTTAAAATCCCTTTAAGACATAGGTTATTATACTTTAATCATTTTCTATATTGTGTTTTGATCTCATTCTTTCTCCTCCCCCAAGTCTTTCCAGATCCTTAACACCTCCCTACCCACCCAACCTCACATTCTCTCTTTACACATCTAACAAAACAAAACAAAATGAAGAAAAACAAACAAACAAACAAACAAACAAGAAAGCACCAAATCAGAACAACAAGAAGCATGCAAAACACAGAACCCATTTTGTGTTGGTCAACTACTCCTGAGCATATGGCCTGCCACAGAGTGTGGTTGGTGTGCCAGTGACCCTCCATTGAAAAAACTGGTTTTTCCATTTCCAGCAGAAATCAATTGCAAATAGCTTCTAGGTTAGGAGTGGGACTTTGTGCCTATTTCCCCTTCTATGCACTGAGTTTTCCTCTGGCTTGAACCTGTGCAGGTGTTCTGCAAGTTGTCACAGTCTCTGTGAGCTCATATGTACACCAGTCATGGTGTGTCTGGATGCTGCTTCCTTGGAGTCATTTGCCATCTTTGTTTCTTCTAGCCTTCTGCCTCCTCTTCCTCTTAGAGCTCTTGGCCTTGGGAGGAGGAGTTTGGTAAAAAAAAAAAAAACCATCTTGTTTAGGGCTGAGTGCTAGACAGTTTCTCATTATCTGCACATTGCCCAGTTGTTGGTCTCTATGAAGCAAGAAGAAGCTTCTCTGATGATTGTTGGGTGATGGTCTGGGTCCTAGATGAGTGCAGGGACATTTACTTTTGAAGTAGAGATATAAGTTTTTTGTTAATGTACCAAATTTGGAGGCAAATATCTAATTCAGAAATGAAAAGTGATTGAATACAATTTCAAACAAGCAAATTTGTTGAGTACCTATACCCAATTTGTATATATTTTGTCATGTCCAGTTATCTTATTCCCTTTCCTTAAAATAACTTATAATTATAATAATTAATCAACCCCTAGTTGAAAAAGATGCTACTTACACCCTTTCCACGATAGCCTCAAGACTGTGGTCAGTATGTCTCAACTCTACTTTCTTACTTGTCATCTATTCTCAGCCCCTTGAAATCCATTCTACTACCATTCTACCAAAATCATTCTTTTGCTGTGCCCACCAAGAGTTGTTCATTCCTACATACAATGGTTATGTTTGCAGGCCTTGGTTCTCTGAATCACTCTGGTGCTTTAATATTGTTTCCTCCCTTCGTCAGTGATATCATTTCTGGGAGCTCCTTCTCCTATGCATCCTCCCAGAGAACCGACTCCCACATCTTCTCCCTCTACAGACATCAGTTGTGTCATTACCTTTAACGTGAGATAGCCCGCATCTTCAGACTACTTTTGAGTGTTAGCCTTCAGAATCTGTTTGCTTTTAGACAACTCAATAGTGTGCCCTTTTGGTAATCAAATTCATAATGGCCCTAAATAAACTCTTCAAATCAGTGACAGGGTCTACTCATGATTCACCTTTCTTTCTCTTTCAGCTATATGACCATATATGCTTTTAGAATCTTTGTTTGATTTCTATCATTCTTACTTTTGCATATTCTTATCTGGATTGTTTTAACAGTCTGTCCACGAGCTCACTCACAGGGCCCCACGTCATCCAAATACTACCATATAATGATGTCTCACAGGAAGTGGGTAAGATTAATCTCAGTAATTACTGTCCGCAACTGTTTCCTGGAACTAGCTTGCCATTCGTGAAGAACTAGGAGAGCTGTTCTTCAGCCCATTCACAGGCCCCTTCGCTAGCAGGCAAGCTGTTTCCCTTGACATTTTTATAAATGAATAGGAGGGGTTGGTCTAACAGTGTCTCACAGGGGGGAAATGGGATTGTATGTCACCACTGTGAGCCCTTAATTTCTGTGCTGAGTGACAGTAGGTCAGGAAGTCTTCTCTGCCTGCAGAGAGTGTCTGCTGAACGGCAAGTAGACTGTCTCCTGTTGGGAACCCCAGGACAGTTTAGGAAGAGGATGAATTCCATCTTCTTTTACAGAATACATGAACCTTTAGGGCATTTCTAGGATAGATAAGGAATCAAGGAAGATGAATTAAGCTCTCTGTCCACTCTCTGCATTTTATTTTACCAATATTTCCGTCTCATGACTATCAAGAGAATCCAAGTACTGACTTGCCAGCAAAGAGATGTGCCAAAAATTTTATCAGACACCCAGACAAAAACTCATAATTGAGTTCTCAGCTAAGAACCCCAGTCCCTTCTGTATTATGGCAGTAACATTACTCATCACTCTTGAAAAAGTAGTATCCGATAAAAACAACATATAGAAAGGAAGATCGATTTTGACTCAGAGTTTCCAACGGTTCAGCCCATGGTTGCTGGGCTCTGTGCAGTTGGGCAGAAAAACATGGCACAGGAGGAAAGTGGAAGCTTTTTTACTTCATCTCTGGACAGGAAGAAGAGTGTGAGAGGAAAGGGACAACGGTAAGATAGCCTTAAGGCCCCTCATCTATAACCCACTTCCTCCATTTAACTCTCACCTCTGGAAGATTTCAGAGTATTCCAAAACAGTGCCACTATTTGGGGACTAAATAGTCACAAGTAAGTCCCTGGGAAGCTTTTTATATTTAAATTCTAGCACTTTCATATCAACTGGAAGCAGAAAATTATATAATTGAATTTTTTAAGCCTCATTGCTACACCTTCTTTCTTCTTTGCTATGCAGGCCTTTGAGGTAAAACAATCCAGTTCCTATCCCATGGCATTGGTTTATGCTGTTCCACAGCCTCTGTGTTCCTTTAAGCAGCCTCCAAATCTAATAACTCTACATTCTTTCTTTCTATTTTGTAAAGATTTATTTGTTTTTCTGTGTATGAGTTTTGATTGCATGCATGTAAGTGCATCATGTGCTTGTGTGGTGCCCATGAAGGTCATCAGAGTGTCATGGATGCCCTGGAGCCAGAGTTACAGACAGTTGTAAGCTGCCATGCAGATGTTGGGAACTGAACCCAACTTCTCCCTGCAAAAGCAGCAAACGCTCCTAGCAACTGTGCTGTCTATTCAGCCCCTTCTCCACATTATGTGTGGAGGTATGTATCTCTCTTTTCCAGATACCACCTTTACCCCATCATCAGGAATTTCTATTTTCCTATGAAATCTTAATCAGTGTTTTTTTGGGCTCTTGTTGCTTTGCCCCAGTTGATAGTGAAAAGCCATTTGGGTCCCTACCTCATTGATGGCTGTCCTCTCTTCTTGGACATTGCTTTTTGTTCATTGTTTGAGATAACCTGGATGTCTACAAATGAGGGAGATACTCAGAAAATAAATGCTGACACAGCAAATGCTGCAGGACCAGCACTGTCTGGAAACAGTAAATTTTTGCTGCTAAGCTTCTTCCCTGCGAATTCCGACTTCCCTGCTTCTCTCAGATGATAAGTGAGCTCTTCTGTCTGTCATGCTAGAAAAGTTTGTGAGACAGCCATAAACGGTTTTCTTCATAATCCTATGAAATAAGCATCAAGACTTAGTGTCAAAGCATCCTGGTTATTGTCTAATACCTTGTTATACATTTTTAGCACACAGCTGTCACCTTGACATTTTTCCTCAATGTGTGTTTAGTTTATATTTCCTTGTTGAATGCTCTTAAGAACTATATAACCCTTTAAGCTAATTTTGAACCAGATTTTAAATATCTGGTGCTCACCTTTATGGAACCAACTATTCTGCTCATTGCTCTCACTCAAAGGCTATTTTATTTATCCATATTTGTTTTTTCTCATATAAAGCTAACATTTTTGAGGATTTGCTTTTTTATTTTTCACTCTGTTAATTTTTTCCTAGGTGCATGTACCCCACAAAGCAATGGTGAGATACGACAGCTATTATTGTTTCCATTTTACAAATGAAGGTTCTGGGACTCACAGTGTGGTTTAACTGGACCAGGGGAAATAGTGATTGCTATAGGGGGTTCTAGTTCCAAATCTAGATTTGTGTGTGTGTGTGTGTGTGTGTGTGTGTGTGTGTGTGTGTGTGTGTGTATTTCAAACTGAACAGTGCCAAGAAAGTTCATTTCTAACATGTCTTCTGCAGAATGTTCCTCAGCTCTCACGGCTAATGTTACCCACCTCCCTTTACCTCCTACACACCATCCCTAGGGTCAACTCCCAGATCTCGCCTCAGAAATCTAGATTGGTGCCATCATTTTATTTGTATTTCTTTGTATTGCCTTCAAGTACGCCAACAGGCAGATGTTGATCTGCAATACTGCCAGACGTTGAGGAGAGAAAGAAAATAAAAAACAAGAAATGTCTGGGCTGCATAATCTGCCAAGCTACATGTTCTGGTTAATATTGTTAACTTGACTGCACTAATGGATGCCCAAGAAATTAGTAAGGCAAACCTCCAGGGCTGAAATTTCAGCAAGACAATTTCAAAGATGATCAGGCTGTGAGAAATCTTACCTGCTAAGGATTTCTTCCATGAGGGATTGTGTCTTAGAGTGGGCTATTGTGAGGATATGGAGAGTAGAAACGAGGTGGAGTGGGTTGCTAGGGCAGGGCTTCCTGACTGCCATCATGTACACATTTTCTTTGCCCTGCCCTTCCTACATGATGTCTCTGCCTCTGCACAGGCTTACAAGCATCTGGTCATGGTCAGACTTCATGAGCCAAAGTAAATTTTTCTCCCATTATGTTGTTTCTCTTAGGTACTTGTCATAGTGATAAAAAATACTCATAACCAAAATCACCATATGGTCACTGGACACCATCCTACACACACTCCTCAATTAATTGTGTGTGTGTGTGTGTGTGCATATGTATGTGTATGTGCTTGCATAAACAAAACATTCCTATATTCATGAAGGTGTGTATTTACCATAACAAGGTCTAAGATGCTTTTCTACTTTGGAGAAAGGCAATCTTTTATATTTTTCTGGAATCCACTTACAAATTAAGTTTTGAATTTTTCCCAGTGAGTTAGTGTGAACCAAATACTATCTGATACATATGACAAGCTTGAAAATATTTATACGGAACAATAGAGATAGAAAAAAGAGAGAGAAGAGTGATAAAGGGAAGGTGTTCTTGGTTGGTCTTATATCAACTTGACATAAGCTAGAGTCATCTGAGAGGAGGGAACTTCAATTAAGAAAATGTCTCCATAATATCTGGCTATAGGCAAGTCTGTAGGGAATTTTCTTAATTAATAGTCATGGGTGAGGGCCCAGAGCACTGTGGGGGGTGGCATCTCTGAGTTGGTGGTCCTGGGTTGTATAAGAAAGCATGGTGAGCAAGCCATGTGCAAGATCTCCCCCATGGCCTCTGACTCAGTTCCTGCCTCCGGGTTTCTGCCCTGCTTGAGCTCCTGCCTTGACTTTCTTTGATGATGAACTGTGATGTGGAAGTGTAGGCTGAAAAACACTCTTTACCCCTCACTTGCTCTTTGGTTATCACAGCAGTAGAAACCCTAACTAAGACAGAGGGGATTAAGGAAGGAAGGAGGAAGGGATGGATGGAGGGAGAAAAAGAAGATGGAGGAAAGAAAAAAAGATAAGCTTATGGGTACATTCTTGTTTAAATATACTAAGCACTATTAGTATAATCCTAATAAGTTATGGTGTCAACAATACTTCTCGTGACTAGGGAAGACTTTTGTTACTGATTGGTGTTGCTAGGATTTTAAAATTAGTGCCCTCATATTAGTTTTCTTAAGTAAGCACTCTGGGATTTCAGTGTGGCTGTCTACGCATTCTAATGTCTTGGAACATCCTTTAAAATGCACTGCCAGAGCATAGTTTGATATTTTACAGGGTGTCAGGGGAGCTTTCTAGAGAATTGGTCTAAGTGAAGCATAGTGAGGACAAACATACTGAGCCATGTTCACGGTCTGGACCACCTGAAGTCATCCAGACTGCAGAAGCATAGATGATGTGTATAGGTTTTTACATGGGCTTTAATATTCTGTTTTTATATCTGAGATATGAGGCAATGTTTCTTGTCCATGGACAAACAGAATTCCTAGTTTACAATCTCCCATATTCACGAAGGCAGTATTTTGATGAAAAATGTGCTTACAGTATGAACATTTGAAATCTGCCTTTTCCCTCAATGAATAGAATAAACATAAAATAAACCAACACCATCTTTCCTGAAATCTTAAAGAATAGATTTACAGTTGAACCAAGTATTTTAACAATTTTGAGAGTACTGCAAGCAGTCTAACATTTGCCTTATACGTTTGCATCGGCCTAGGGTGATCTGAGGATCCTTCTCTTCCTCAAGATTATAAGAAAATCATAACAAACAGGTGTATGAGAAACAGCTAATAGTGTATCCCTGACAGGGTTTATTCATGAGCCTCTGATATTTGGCTTGTCTCTTGCCCTATACGATGACAGTTCCTTTGGGATCCCCGGGTTAAAGATGCTCATCCTTCTGAAATTGTACTAGATTGTATAAGAACTCTCTCCCCTCTATAAAAATTAACATCTGGTAGAGTTAGAAATTAACCAGCACCCTTAGAGAATAAAGGCAAGCAAGGCAGCAGCCTCCGCTATAGATGCACAGCATCTTCAGATTGGAAAGAAGCCACATGGGTTTCACTAATTCCGTTATGTGACCCAGAGAATGTGAAGAGACCCTGTGCCCTAGGATGTGGAGGGCCAGCCGTGTGGTCAGTTGTACTTAATGTGACAAAATGTTTGATACAATCTGAGATAAGATCCAGGGAGATAACTCAGGCAGTAAAGTGTGTGCTGTATAAGCAGGAAGACCTTAGTTCAATCCCTAGTAAGGGGTGAGCATGGTAGCACAAGCTTGTTATCTAAGCACCGGAGAGATGGCGATGGGCAGATCCCCAGGGATTGCTGGCCATCTCACTTAGCTTAATTGATGAATCCCAGGCCAATAGGAAAGTGCCTCAAAAAACAAAATGGATGTCATTGATGAATGACACCTGAGATTGACATACGCCTTGTAGACACATGCCTCTATAAACATATGAGTCCCCTAATAATTGCAAAAATTAAAAATAGAATAAGAATCTTAGATATCAATCAAAGCCACATGCCACCTCTGTTTTGTTATACACCAATGAAGTTAACTCCTGTCAGACTCTGTGCATAACACTCAAGCAGCAAGGAGACTTGTAATTATTTTGGGGGACATTTTTGGCAAAAGCTCAAGTTTTGCTGAATCAGTTGAGCTTCTTAAGGCAGTGGAATAACCTCTTCAATTATTTGGCTGGCTTGTCTCCTTCCATGCTTCAATCAATTTGTCTGACCATACATGCAGTAAATTCCCCAAATTCATGTCCATGCAGTCACTTGTGTGAGGATTTCTAAGGGCACGTGAGTACACGATGCATTTAATGGGCAAGGCTGAGGATGAGAAATTAGAGATAAATATACATTTTAATGCAATTTCTATTTGCATATGATACTTTTCTTCTTTTGGGTAAACCAATATTTAAATTAGTGTTTTCTGGCTGGTGTTCTTGTACTAATGATGATTCTCCCCCACCCACCTCCCACCTTGAGAATCTCTTCAAATTAAGTTGTCAACACTTTCAATGAAGAACATGCTTAACAAAACCCTTTATGTTTTCAGATTATGAATTAGATAATTGTGATTGTGGTGATGCAAGATGATCATTACAAGGCTTGATGGTCACACATCAGGCTGGAAAGAGACGTGCACAACCTTTGTTCCACAGTGCTTACTAGAAAAGCCAATTACTGCTTCCAAGAAATGTACTGTTATATTTGTTTCTGCAAAGTTGCACTGAAAATGTCAAAGCTACCAGAATGTACTTAGCAACATGTCTTCACTAGCTCAAGGAAACCAGCCACTGGTAACTATAAATACCCAAGTAAGACATTTGGATAAGAAAATATTCATGCTAAATTGGATATGATTGAGAGATGTAGATCGATATATTAAATGTTATTACTCGAGCCAGGCTTCAGAGATGAAATTCATGGCTGGGCCCACTGTACAATAAATCTAGGCTTTTGTGGAATCTTATCAGGATGTGCCTCAGGGGACAGGAGGAGAACGCAAATAGAAGGAGGGAGATGCCTACACTGAAACTCTAGGTTCCATCTTTTCCCCTTAAAAATGTGTTATTGGGGTTGGAGAGTGGCTCAGCAGTGAAGCGTGCCTATTGGTCTTCCAGAGTTCCCAGCATACCCACTGGGTGGCTCACATCTTTTTGTAGCTCCAGCTCCAGGGCATCTGATGCCTCTGCTGACCTCAGCATACACCTGCACTCATATGCGCACATAACCTCACAAAAGGGCACACATGTCCATATCATGAAAATTAAAATAAATAGTTAAAAATATTACTGGGGCTAGAAAGATAGATCAGCAGTTAAGAGAACTAGCTGCTGTTTTATAGGACCTGGATGCCCTTCCCAGCACCGACAAGTGCCTCACAACTATCTGTAATCACTTTTGGCCTCCATGGGCACTGTGTACATACAGTACACAGACATGGGTACAAGCAAGGCATCCATACACATTAAATAAAAACTAAATATCGTTGCTGTATGTAAGATTCAGACTAGTTCTGAAGTTCTGGAATAACTGACTTCCTTAAAAATCTCAGATAAAGAGTAAATTTAGACCATTTACTTCACTTACAAAACTGGAAAGAAATGGTCCTATCTTTTAGTATTATTATGTTAATTATGTGCAAACCTCTTAATTTGCTTCTGCAATAAAGAGTCAATGTTAGCATCATTTTTATATACTGTATTAAAAATAAATACTAAAGTCCGTGAACTTTGTAAAAATCAGGACTAGACCATTAATTATGTTAGCCAGTAGTTTTTTAAACTTTATTTATTTATTCACTTTACATCCTAATCATAGCCCCCTTCCTCCTCTCCTCCTGGTCCCCACTCTCCCTCTCTTTTCCCCTCTTCCCCTTTCTCCTATTCCTTAGAAAAGAGGAACCCCCAGTTCTTCAAGGAACATCAGGACTGAGCATGTCCTCTTCCCCTCTGGCCTGGCAAGGCAGCCACACCAGAGGGCAGTGATAAAAAAGCAGGCAAACTAGTCCATGTCAGAGACAGCCCCCGCTCCCCTTACTAGGGGACCCACATGTAGCTGCCCATCTGCTACATCTGGGTATGGGGCCTAGGTCCAGGATCCAAACAAATGTGGAAACTCACAGCAAAAACATTGGGTGAAGAGTAGGCAGTCTTGTGGGAAAGTCGGGGGATAAATAGAAGGACCTGGAAGTGATAGGAGTTCCACAAGAAGACCAATAGAGCCAACTAACCAGGGCACAGAGGCAATTGAAGCACCAACCAAGAACCATGCTTAGGTTAGCCGGTGTTTCGTATCTGAGATAAGCAGCTACAGAGGACAACGTTTTTTCTAGATCATGGCTTCAGAAGTTTTCATCTATTCCCAGATAGCAACCTTGGCTTTAGGGTGGCGGTGAGGCAGAAATATCATAGTGAGAGGACATGACTTTAAAAAAAATTTCCAGCTCCTGGAAGCCTGGAAGCAGAGACATTAGAGATGAGGGTCCAATGTCCCCTGGAGGGGGAGACCTGGTGGCACTCAGAGGAAGGACAGCAAGTAGCCAAGAAGAGACTTGATACCCTATGAGAATATATAGGGGGACGTAATCCCCCACAGGAACAGTCATAGGGGAGGGGAATAATGGAAAAATGGGGGGGGGGGGAGGAATGGGAGGATACAAGGGATGGGATAAACATTGAGATGTAACAAGAATAAATTAAAAAAAAAGAGAGAGATGAGGGTCCAAATGACAAGATGTAGCCTCTAAGCACATCCAAGTGACCCACTTCTAAACACCTCTGGGTAGCCTTTAGCTGTGAATTCAATGGGTCAATCCATTGATAGATAACAGAAGTTAGGGTGTAGCTGGACTTTTCTACTTTGTGGGTTCTTCTTTTTCCACTCTTCATGCCCTGTCCTTGGTTCCACTGCTTATGAATACATAGGAGAGAAAGATGGATAGAGGGGAAAAGAGATAGATAGAGATCCTTGAATATGATTTCTTTTTTCTTATTTCTCCTTTGAACATGACTACTAACAAACCTCAACTAACCCGCCTCCCCCTACCCCCGCTTCCACATGACCAACAATCACTGGCCCCTCCACTCACGGCCCTAGCATTTATATATCCTTTAAAAAGTTCCCAGAATTCCAAAAGTCAAGGCAAACCATAGTTGGCTGCTGCAGCAAAGCAGCCTTGGGATTAAATTTAAAAAAATTCTTACACTATCTCTGTGTTTTTTTTTTTTAAGAAAGCAAAATTCCAGAATTCTAACTTCATTAGGTCCCTAGTTAGCCTTTATCTTTCTCATAATGCCAAAAGGAGAGGAAGCCTTTAACACACAAGTCTTTGGAAGCATACCCCATGAGCAACTGATACTATGTTAGGAAATTTATTGCCTACAGTAGGCAGTAGGATAAAAATGAGAGATAAATCCCTGGTAGTTGAAGACTCTTCCAAAGCACATGAACCCCACAATGAAGAAGCCTTTGAATTGGATGGCATATAAAACTGAGATCAGAACTTTCCATGATTATTTAATGTTTTTCTGATTCTGTCCATCAGCCAACTTTTCCTTCACCTCCCTTTCACCAGTTATCTCTTTAGATGGAACCCTTATTCTGCTCACCAGCCCACTAAAATTGTTCTTACCAGTATCAATAATTAATTCCACATCACCAAACCCTGCTGGTATATGTCCTCACCATTTTTGAGTTCTCACAGCATGGACTACACTGGTAATTTCTTGATTCCAGGACACTGCTTTGGTGTCCTGTGAGATGGCATTTTTAGGATTTTGCTTTGTCCATGGTTATCCTTCTACTTTACTTTAAAATGTTGCCATTCATCATGGCTAGATTCTGAGCCTTTTCTTCTTTATTTTATATCCAGACTCCTTAACTTTAAGTATTACATATACACTGAACAATCTCAGTTACTCCAAATGACCTATCTGATGTCTTGAGGTAGATGTCCAATTGACTTCCTTGATTTTCACCTTTTTCCAAAATCTGCTTTTATTCTACTTTACCCATTATAGTAAAACACATTATTATTACTTAGATTGCTCGAACCAAAGCTTAGGAATTATTTTTTAAAAAATATTTATGTGTATTTATTGATTTATTGGTTTGTTGTGTATATGTGTGCTTGTGTAAGTTTGTGCACCACATGTGTGCAGCAGCCCTCAAGGGGCAAGAAGAGGGTATCATATATCTTGGAACTCTAGTTACAGGTGCTGTGTGTCACCTTGTGGGTACTGGGAGTTGAACCCAGGTCCTCTGCAAGAGCAATATGTGGTCTTGACCACCGAATCAACTCCCCATCCCCAATAATTTTTATTTTTGTCTACTTCTTTACTCATACATTAGAAATGCCTGTTACCTCATCAAAACAAAATAAAAACAACCTCCCAAAGAACAAGAAAAATATCCTATGATTTTTCATTTTCCTGAAATAAAAATCCTATGATTTTCATTTCTCTTACTCTTACTCCCCTCTGCATCTCAGATGAACTATATGGTGATCTTTCTTCTTCCTATGCAGCTTTTGATATGTCCATTTAACATTACAATCTGCCATAATGATAGTTCTGGACCACACAGGAGCATTTAAATAAAAGAATTCAAATTAAAATTGCACTTAAAGTCTATGCATTGTGAATGAGATTATTAAAATCCCAAAGTTTTGCAACACATATTGTGGTCTGAACTGTGAAGAAACAGGCACTCAAATGTACCTACTGATGCACAAGGCAGTGCCAGCATTAGAGAGGATTTGGCTGCATCTATTTAAATTACGAATGCATTTACCACTTGACCTAGCAATTCCACTTCCGGGAATTTCTCCTACAAATATGACTGTGCATGTGCAAAGTGAAGAATGTAAAAGATTACTCACCACAGGCTGTGTTTGTAATAACAGGAGACTGGAAATTGCCTATGTTCTTCTTAGTGTGCCTGGAAACTGTTCAGTAATAGAAGGTTGTTTCAAATCAATGGTGCATCTGCATAATGGAGAGTTGCATCAGTAGGAAGGGTGGAGAAGCCTTGGAAGTAGTATTGAGGATACTACCCAGGATAGATTACTAAATGAATATAGCAAGATGTGATGAGTGTATGTGATACAACACTGTCTTCTCAAGAAGGTCTGTACTCAACACTCTAGAGGTGAGGCAGAAGAGTCTCTAGTTCTAGTCCTTCCTGGGCTATGTAATGAGATCCTAGCTCTAAAGTCAAAAACAAACATCACCTGAGGATGCAGATCCGTTCTTGCCCAGAATGAGTAAGGCCCAGGGTTTGACTTTTAGTGCCACAGCCAAAACACGTGTTATAGGTATATAGACGTATACTCACAAACTTATATACTCACTTATATAAACTTGGAAAAGATTATACAGGTGGTAGGTGGGTAGGTATAGAGGGCAGGATGCATGAGACTAGAGATGAAGTGGAGCTTCTCAGTAAATGATTTTTTTGGCAGTTTTTACTTGTGAATTATGCAAACCTTTTCTTAGTTAAAGATAAGATATAATAAAAATTATATGCACAAGCTGTGACAGACTACTAGTCTGATTTCAAATCTCAACTCCCCATCTTGTGTGTGTGTGTGTGTGTGTGTGTGTGTGTGTGTGTGTGTGTGTGTGTGTGTTGGGTTGGGTATGGGAGTGTCTGTGTGCACATATTTGTGCATTAATATTTATGTATTTATATATATGCATGCCTGTATACATGTAGAAGAACATTACTAGAGCTATTATTGCTACCTCTGTTGCTCCCAAATATCCAGCAAAGATTTTCATGTGTGAATGGATGTTTTGTGAAAAGATGGCATGGGGGAAGACAATGTGCAGAGAATTCTGTGATTCTCTTGCCCTGGTGAGAAGTCTAGCCAGAATATGTGGGTCAATGAGAGGCCCAGAAGCAACTAATTTGAGTGAAGTGTGCTTGTAAACCACAGATATGTATATACCCTGTGAATTTACAGAGCTCTCCAACATTTAGTAGAATAGGCTTTAAACAGTTTTTTAAAAGAGTTTTAAAAAGTGGTAAGTTGCTCCCAGTTAGTACAAAGCTTACAAAATTCTGTTTGTACCGTATAATCCCCTCGCATCTATAAACCCAAACAGCTATTTATTTTTAATATGGTGGGCTTATTATGACATTGTCAGACAGCATGCCATGTACTTTGCTCACGTTCACCACCCTGTTTCCCTCTTCTTTCTCCCTCCCACATGCAACTGGTTTCCTCCATCAACCCAAATATGAGAGACAGTGGGTGATACCCTCTTTCTGAGTCTAGCTGATTTCACTTATTGTGACAATTTATCATCTACTCACATTCCTGTAAATGATATAATTTTCAGCTTTTTTATTTATTTCATTGTGTGTGTCAACCACATCTTCTTTATCCATTCCTCTGTTGATGGAAACCTATGTTAATTCCATATCTGGGCCATTGTGAGTTGTGGCACAACAAAGGAGATGTGCAGCTCTCTCTCTCTCTCTCTCTCTCTCTCTCTCTCTCTCTCTCTCTCTCTCTCTCTCTCTCTCTCTCTCTCTCTTTGTAGTATGCTGACTTAGATTCCTCTTCAAGGCAACACCCAGGAATAGTATAGCTAAGCCATGAGATGCTTGTAGTTTTAGCTTCTCAAGGGAAACTTTAAACTGATTTCATAGTGTTTACACTAAATTCTAGTTCCTTTAGCAGTGAACAGAACAATCCCAGCCATTCCCACCTCACATCTTAGTAGCATTTGTTATTTCTTCTCTTGAGGATAGCCATTCTCTTCTGGGGTGAGTTGGAATCTCAATAAAGTTTTGATTTGTATTTCTCTGATGGCTAGTGATGGTGAACATTTTCATGCATATAATTACCATTTTCATTTCTTCCTTTGTAAATTGTCTCTTCAACTCATTTTCCAACTTATTGATTGATTTGGTTTTTCTCACCTAATTTTTTTAAATACAGATGTGACATAGAAAGGAAAAGTATAGAGAGCTTAGTAAACACTGCAGTTTTGAGTAGAGAAGATGAAATTTTAATATGTTAGCATGAAATCCATTATGATTTCTAAAACCTTGGACATCATTAAAATCAATTTAAAATGAAACCAATTCTAATCAAGTAGCATAATTAACTTTTCTTCCCTTATCTAACTCCTAAGATTGTTCCAATTTTTCCAGCTCTAGTCATTATTCCAATGGAAATGCTAAAGCTAAAAGTTGTTTGTCATCCCAAGTAAATGAAACATTCATTTGTATATCTCTATATTGATGGTTTTAAAACATTAAATTATTAAAATCTGCAATGTCTCAAAATAACATATGAGTATATTTTGAGAAATAAATTGAAAAGTTCATTAGCAAATTTTTATATGCACACACCAGCCATCTTATAACCTTCCTCATGGTTTTGCTCCAAAGATCTCATTTATTTACACATTCTGCTGGAAGCTGCATGAGAAACCTTATTGCAAAGGAAGTGAATGTTCCACACTTAACAAACATATTCTCATCTCAAATGCTGAACACATGAATCTGATTCACAAACAACTTTCATATGGAATAGTCTTAAAAGTTTCTTTGCTTTTGTCTCTGTCTCTATCTCTGTCTCTTTCTATCTCTGTCTCTCTCTGTATCTGTCTCTCTGTCTGTCTCTGTCTCTGTCTCTCTCTCTCTGTGGTGTATGATCATGTAAAGGTTTCTTACACACAGTAAAGCATACATGTGAAAGTCAGAAGACAGCCTTGAGTGTTGATGCTCACCTTGCTCTTTGTTGCAAACAGTTTCCTAGACACTATGTCTAGCAGCCAGCTTCTCTGCAAGCTTGAGGACAGTCTAGAGTCCCTTCTTCCCTCTGGCCAGAGAGGACTGGGCTCACCGGTGAGCTCCACACACCCAGACCTGCACGTGTTCTTGAGATTAGAACTCGAGGCCTCATGCTTTGTGGGCAAGTGCTTTACTATAGAGCCATCTACCTAGCCCATGCTGAATTTAATATAAATATCTACACAATTTAAGACAAAATCTCAGAGCATCTTGGTTACATATGCTATTAAAATTTTTCTTCTCATGAAAGTTTTTTTTTAACTTTTCTTTTATGGATATGACTCTCTCAGGGACCCAGGCTATAAAGCAATCATATGCATTAGATAATTTGATGTGGCCATTTTTATTTTTATCATCTATCTACCTACCTGCCTGTCTGTCTGTCTGTCTCCCATCTGTCTATCAACCAATCTGTCTACCTATCTACTTATCCATCCAACTCAACTATGTATTTATTTTGAAGGTATTTTTGAAAGTGATGGATTTAACCATAGCATTTTAATACACACATCATTCTATGCTCATTAAGAAATGATCCATCCTCAAGAAGGCAGCGGGACTAGAGAATCTACTTAGGTTTACTAATCCAATACTTTGTGTGATTCTGAAAGCTCTGCTGGTCTTTAGAATTTTATTAGAGGGAAACAAAACAAAACAAAAACAAGATAAAACTTTTTTTTCTGACATTTTGAACTGGGGTATATTTACAAAAGAAGACAGAACAGAGACATCCTGGGACTCTCAGGCCCAGCTCTGTGAATGATCATTTTATGAGAGAACACATGATTTTAAAGTCTCTTTAATTCCCAAACCAACACTGCTCCCAGCAGTTATAAAATGATCTTAGAATTGTTCAGTGCTCACATTAAGGGATGAGGCCAGGAAAGGCAAAGATCATCACAATATGTCCCAGGGAACTAGGGCAGCCACTGGACACAGGTCAGGGTTCCCAGGGAAAGCAGACATCAAGAATTATTATGTAGCTTCCCTAGTGCAGACTTCTTTGTGCTTGTTGTGGCTGTCTCTAATATCAAACAGAAGACCTACAACCCCATCCCACGAATGCGCACGTGGGCCACAAGGACTGAATAAACAATGTTCTGTTTGCTCAAATTTTTAGCGAACAGTGCAAGGATTGCTGCAAGTGCCACTGTGGAGATTTTAGCCAACTCTTGAAATTGTCTCTATGGTCTGCTAATAAAACAATTCATGTATGTAGAATGCACATTGTAATTACTTCCATATGGTTCTCACTTAGAGCTTGGGGGAAGGAGGTCAGCATTCAGGGAAGCTCCACCATACGCCAGCATTGATGAAAGCACTGTTCAAATTCAAACACAAAACAAGAGGAAAATGGCAGAACCTGTCTCCTGAGGTGTTGGTACATATTTTTCTTGTTTCCACATCCTCTTATTACTCCAATTTTTTTTCCTGGCCATGACCTAGGTAGATGGATTATACATTTACTGGAAGTAAAACATACAAAAGCTTCATAAATGACATCTTACTGATTATAGATGGGCCTGTTTCCTACACCTATGAATACTTATGAAAACATTACCTGTGAGGAAAAACACTTTTAATGGAAGAACTTGGGAGAAATTCTTTTGGGTGGAGATCTGGACCTTATGCAAGGGACCATGATTTGTAGATCTAATCAGAAAATAAACCCTGCTCTGAGCATATTGGCTCATGCTTCAGCAATTAACTTGCATTGTAGCACTTCTACCTGAGGTATTGGATGAATAGAAGTGATTAAAGTTATAATATTTACATAGAAGTCACATATTTTCATAAAAATATTTAACAAGATTTATGCCTAAGACTTAAATTATATCTCTTTAGCCTGTGTGTAACATTTGTAATCCAGTAGGGATTATTTGAGTGGCCTCAAAAGTTATTCTGATGACTGACACTAGATCTGCTGGGTAGAGTTTTATATTTCTTAGCAAGTTGCATTACATTTCCATTTATAAATTTATTCTGGTAAAGAATTAAGATGAATCTCTTTATCTTTCATTCACTCATTTATTCAGATACTACATACTGAGTTCATATTCTATGCCAGGACTCTTCTAGGTAGTGGGGCCAAAGTGGCCATCAAAATAAAATTTCAGATTCACAATGATTACATTAGGGGGAAGATAATTAATATATAAACATATAACACAATGTTTTTATATAATAAACATAATATGAAGATGAGCAAAACAAGACAGAAGGGAAGCATTGACAGAATCAGGAGCCAGGGTCATTGAAGACTGAGGAAGTCATCTTCAACAAGTATTCAGTGAAGGAAGAAAGTAAGCCATGGGATATTCTGGAAATCTCTAAGAAGCATAAGAATAAGGAAGAAGTATAAAGGCTTTGACGCAGAACTAAATTTACCTGGTTTGAGGAACTTCTAGGATGTCAGTGTTGCCAGAGAGAATTAAGCAGGTGAAACAAGAGAAGGCAGAAGTGACTTTATTGCATCAATATGATCCAAGTTCTCATAAATACCTCTCTCGGGAAAGGCTTTGGGCTTGATTAAAAAATGGGATGGTACTCATAAGCTTCCAAGGATGCCAAGATAATGACCACAGCTTTCCTTGTCTGTTTTGTGGAAGGCATTCTGTAATGGAGAGCTGTTATACAGGGAAGCCAAGCAGAAGGTTGCTGCTCTATGTTGGTAGCTGGTATAGATGACAGTGGCTATTCCATAGTTTGGCAATACAGAAGAGGTTGAATTCTGGATAAATTTAGATACACTCTAGAACCAGAAGTGACAAAATTGTTTCTTATGGGCTGAATAGCCAGAAGGAGAGGGAAGAACCAAGGATAGTTGAAAGTAGCCTGAGCCACTGACTAAAGTTAATTAATTATTCATTGTTTTCTCAAGTATTTATTAAATGAAGTCTTGTGGTATACATTGTGTTGGGTGGTTGAGGTATATCAGTGAACAAAACAAGGACCCCTTAGAAGAAAAGACAATAAAAGAAACATGAACACATTTTAAAATATGTTAGACAGTTATAAGAATTTTGGGCAAATAATTAAAAGAGATTAAGGTGATTGAATGACAGAGTACACTTATTAAAAATAATTAAACTATATTTACTGAGAAGATTAATTGAGGATGTGAAATATGAGCCCACAAGGAGTCTACATTTCTGCATCCCAGTGACTGTCAAGAGGAATGGTCAGAAATGGAGCCAGAGAAGCTACCTTGTGGCTTGATTCTATCAAGGGGCTTTGGAGCATTTACGATTATCAGTGAAATATGGAGTCATTTCAGGGTTGTGAACAGAAGGATGATAAAGCAGGATTGCTGTCTGAAGCCTCATTCTGGCTGTGTGGCTGCATTTCAGAGCAGCTGAGATAGAGCAGGGAGCCTTCTTTGCGGGCAGTGTGTCAATCCAGATGAAAGCCAGTGGGGACTTGGTTGAGAATCATGTCAATCAATGTGTCAAACTAGCAGAGTCTGTATATATTTAAAAGTAAAAACTCTCTTGATTTTTGAGAGAGGTGAAGGGGAATCCACCTGGAAATCTAGTCTGGAAATCCAAATGACACAATTGAACCACAGCTGACTGACTGACATCAGTGATGTTGGAGAACCCTCCCCGCTGTTTAGGTTGCATGCCATGGTAGGAGAATATTCTAATCTAGACCTTGGGAGACATTTTTGAGCAGGTAATATTCATTCTCAGGTGGAGATACATACATAATATTGAAAACGGTAGGCAAGGGATGAGATCACTTAAGAATTGAGTGGAGCTAGACAGGAGGCCGGACACTGAGCTCTGGAGCACCCAACATAAGAAGTAGGGAAAGACCAAGAACTATCAAAAGGGCAACTGTGCTCAGAGAAGAACCAAACCAATGTGGAAGTCAGCTAACAAAAGTAATCAGAGAGAGAGAGAGAGAGGTGATATCCTATGACCAACATTGCTGATAGTTGTGGATTAATGAAAACTGAGCTAGTGTAATAAGTGAGAGTGATAAATTAGTGGTTTCTGAGAACAACTTTGAAGGAGTAGATGTGTGGGGTTTTGACATGAACAGCGCAGAAGAAAAAGGGTACTCATAGATGAGGAATACAAGGAAAACAGTTGGCCAGGCTGGAGACATCAACTCAAATGATCACATCTGCTCTGATAATCTTTCCTTGTGGGCCACATACAGCCAAGTTCTGAGGCAAATCCAAAGGAATCCTAAATCATTTATTTTCTCAGTGATTAGCACTTAATCATTTCATTAAAATATTTATCATCATCCTCAGAATCAATTTTATACTTGCCTGTTTAAGCCTTCTGAAAATTCATCTTGCCAAAAGAAATATGACTCCCTTGTAGGATTTTTATAGCTCAGAGATGAAGAATTCCTTTCCCTTTATTGAATTATTTGTGTTGCTGAGCCTGCCCGTGTTCTGAATTGTGCATTGTAATAAGTTAATATTTATATTGTAGAGCAAGCCCAATAATGCAGCACTTGGCATTGAGTTAACTACAAAAATAATTGAATTTTATATATACCTGCCCCAAAGAAATAGAAAGATTGTGATTATGCAAACAATTTTTAAATAACATTTGTAAACAAATTGCTCTTGTGATGTCTATTGAATTGTTGTTTTATATTTAACTATTGTATGGTTGATATTCTTTGCTTCTAGCTGGATCATAAATTCTTGGAGACAGAGGATATGTCATGTATATTTCTTACAGAAAATGTAAGTGTATTAGATTTCTTGACTTTTCTGTTGAATAATTGAGTGAATATTGTCAGTTCTTTGAAATTTAATGTTTATTTTTTATAGCTCTAAAGATTAAACCCAGGTCCTCATGCATATTTGGGAATTACTCTCCCACCAAGCTTCACTCCTAGCCTTGTTGTGCCACTTAAAAACTAGGCTAGATTGTGCTCTTTTTTGGAAGGATATAAGTAGACTGTCTTCTAGTTTGTGTCTTGTTATTCATTGTACCAATCCTTACTGAAAATAGATAAATATATTCTTGGGTGGCCTGCACGTGGTGATCTTACTCATTTTTTGGTCATTGAAGTGAAAATAGATCTTTGAACAATGACAGATCTCTCTAGTCTCTTAAAATATAGAGTTTTAGAGGCTGGAGAGATGGCTCAGTGGTTAAAAGCATTGGCTGTTCTTCCAGACGTATTGAGTTCAAGTTACAACAACCACATGGAGATTAACAACACATCTATAATGTGATCCGATGCCCTCTTCTGGTATGCAGGTGTACATGCAGATACAGTCCTCACACACATAAATTAAATATATAAATCTAAGATACAGAGTTATGGCTCCTCTTTATTCTTAGGAGTCTTATGAATTGATGATTGGCATAAATTTTTACTTCTAGCTTATTGATTTCACTTCTCTACAACTTTACAGTAGATGTTTTTATCTGTCCTAAATAGTCATAGCAACCTCCTCCAAATATGTACAATTTCAGTGATAGTCTTATAATGTCATATAGGCCTTATAACTTAAAACTGGCCAATTTTAAATAATCTTCATGTAAAAAGTGCTATTTTAAAGTATTTTTTAATAAACAGAAGTGACTAGGTAATACAAGCTACAATGAAGGACACAGCTTAAGTAACACTGGGACATGCTACCGGCTGGATGGTATTTCAGCTGAGAGACTCACATTCCTTGCCTGAGCCAATCTGCCTTTACTTCCAGCATAAAAGTTGTCATAATACTTCCTAAGGCCCCCTCCCCCAAGCCAGATAAACCTCCCTGTTTCTTAAGACTCTGATAAAACCTTGGAAAGCAAATTAGCATAAGCAAAAATTTAGTGTTTGCAAATTTTTGTAGTAGAAACTTTTAGGCAATAAATCCGTGCTATAGAACTCTAACAGTAAAAGGGCTCCATGGGCTTGCTATTTTACAGCTTGTCATTTAAATCGTGGCCTTTCTTGAGCTCTGCCCGTTGTCTTTTGATTGGCTGCCCCCTTCCTCTGGTGAAATGGCAGATTAGAGTCCGAGCTTGGGCGTTTAATGGCATTTATAGTTATTGTCAAGGGGATGAGACATTGACATCAAGTCTCTTCTGCCACCTTTCTCCCCCTTTCAACTATTTTCCAATTTATTGATTCTGCAACAGAATACAGGTCTTAGGAAACCTACCACAACTATTCTCTTCTGATGCATGTGCACCCCCGCAGTCATCAAGGGTCATTGCACACCTACGGTGGGCTAGGCACTATGCAATTTACTGGAGATAAAAAAAAAAAAAAAAAAAAAAAAAAAAAAAAAAAAAAAAAGGCAAGAAAGCCCTTTCCTTAATCGAACTTTTGAAATGTATTATTATCATTATCATTATTATTTTTATTATGACAATGTGATGGCACTTATCTTCTCCTCTCTCAAGTAGACTGTGGAGTTTTGACATCTCCATTTCCTTCTAAATATTAAAGAGACAGCCCTAATGATACCCAGATGGGTCTTGAGTTTCATGTGCTGAACCAGAAGCATAGAGAAACTGCAGTCAGCCCCGAGTGCTGTCAGTCACTGTGGTCAGCCCCGAGTGCTGTCAGTCACTGTGGTCAGCCCTGAGTGCTGTCAGTCACTGTGGTCAGCCCTGAGTGCTGTCAGTCACTGTGGTCAGCCCTGAGTGCTGTCAGTCACTGTGGTCAACCCCGAGTGCTGTCAGTAACTGTGGTCAGCCCTGAGTGTTGTCATTACTGTGCTGTAAAATTACTGTCTGAATTGTCACACTTGGTTCATCTATGGAATGTAGCATCAAGGCACAATGTGAACATAGAAGTTTTGTGTTTGTGCAGAACGGCAAGCACAAGAAATACTGTGTGAAATCAGGAAATTGCACTAGCTAACCACAGTCACTTAAAATAACAAAAAATTCATCTCCTCCTCCTCCCCCTTCTTTTCCTCCTCCTCTTCTCCTTCTTCTTCCACCTACCACTGATGAGTTTTCTGAATAGTATTTCCCTGTGTTCACTATCCCCCCCAAAAAACTTGTGGTGTTACCTGCATATGTTTGAGTGGAATTGGCAAGTTTTAGAAACGTGGGCCATATTATTTCAGAACTACTATATTTTCCCTTTCTTTTTACATATCTTATATATTTCAGGAGCAATTGGAAAGCCGTATTATTATTAAAGTTTTTGGATTACTTTTACATTCGTGTAAGGCCCAAGTAAAGAACTTGAGTTATTTTGAAATCATCACTGGGCAAAGATAGAAAAGTTACACATTTGTAGATTCGATCCCAAATCAAAGTGATCATTGAACATGAATCTTGGGTGATCTTTCTGGTGTTATAGAACTGAACTTGGGCCACTTGCAGTCAAATTTAGGAGCTGGTAGGTACTTTGATACTGAGCTGTTTTATGCACACTTATTTAACTAGCAGCTAAATGCCAATATTTCTGATGTGCCTCTATCAATCTTTGAGACCTCATTTTAAACTGTATTTCTACACTAGATTGCAGAGTGAGCTCGAAAAGCTCTCCTTGAATACCTCATTCTTAAACACAATGTGGATTTTTAAAATTTGATCAACAATCTCACTTCCCAGTCTTAAGAAAAGGCCATGAACAGGAGACAACTTCCTGAACAGAACACCAACAGCCCAGGCCTTAATGTCAACAATTAATAAATGGGACCTCATGAGTCTGAGAAGCTTCTGTAAGGCAGGAGACACTGTCAAGAGAACAAAGTGACAGCCTACAGACTGGGAAAAGATCTTCACCAACCCTACATCTGACAAAGGTCTAATATCCAAAATATATAAAGAACTCAAGAAATTAAACACCACCAAACCAAATGACCCAATTGAGAAATGGGCCTTGGAACTAAATAGAGAATTCTCAACAGAGGAATATCAAATGGCTGAAAACACTTAAAGAAATGTTCAACCTCCTTAGTCATCAGGGTAATGCAAATCAAAACAACTCTGAGATTCCATCTTACACCCATCAGAATGGCTAAAATCAAAAATTCAAGTGACACCACATGCTGGCGAGGATGTGGAGAGAGAGGAACACTCCTTCATTGCTGGTGGGAATGCAAACTAGTACAGCCACTATGGAAATCTATCTGGTGCTATCTCAGAAAACTGGGAATAAGGCTTCCTCAAGACCCAGCTATTCCACTCCTTGGAATATACCCAGAAGATGCTCCAGCACACAACAAGAAAATTTGCTCAACCATGTTCATAACAGCCTTATTCATAATAGCCAGAACATGGAAACAGCCTAAGTGTCCCTCAGTAGAAGAATGGATAAAGAAACTGTGGTACATATACACTATGGAATACTACTCAGCTATTAAAAACAAGGAATTCCTGAAATTTGTGGGCAAATGGATTGAGCTAGAAATGATCATAATGAGTGAGTTAACCCAGAAGCAGAAAGAATCAAATGGTATATACTCACTTATATCTGCATACTAGCCCAAGGGGCATGTCCCACCAAAGCCTTCACTTACCAGGAAACTGGGACAGAGGGGAGGACATCCTATTGGGACTCTAGATGAGAGAAGCATGGGAGAATAGCAAGGTAGAAGGATCCAGAAGGTCCTAGAAACCTACACGTAGAACATTATGATAAGCAGATTTGGGCCCAGGGGTCTCGCTCAAACTAAGGCACCAGCCAAGGACAATACAGGTGGTAAACTTTAAACCCCTTCCCAGATCTAGCCAATGGTCAGAACATTCTCCACAGTTGAGTGGAGAGTGGGATATGACTTTCTCATGTACTCTGGTGCCTCACATTTGACCATGTCCCCTGGAGGGGGAGACCTGGTGGCACTCAGAGGACAGCAGGTTGCCAAGAAGAGACTTGATACCCTATGAGCATATACAGGGGGAGGTAATCCCCCTCAGGAATAGTCATAGGGAAGGGGAATAAGGGGAAAATGAGAAGGAGGGAAGAATGGGAGGATACAAGGGATGGGATAACCATTGAGTTGTAACAAGAATAAATTAATAAAAAAGATAAACACAAGATATCATCTTTTGAAGGGTTACGATTAAGAAGACAGGAATTCATATTACAATAATTGATATGGAAACACTATAATATCTTTAGAGAGAGAAACAGTATGTATATGTGTGTGTAAATAGTGTGACGGTTTCTTCACATATATTATACGTATATATATATGAAATACATTATATATTCCTTTACATATATATTACTGAAGTGTATAATGTAAATATCTCAGAACCTGAACCTGACAATAAGTTGTTGATTTTTTACAATATTTTCATAGATATAATTGCCTTAAAGATGTAAAATGTTCTTTGAACTAAAAAATTTAAATGTTTAAGGTAACAAATAAATATACGGCTGGAAAGTAAAAAAAAGAAAAAAGAAAAAAAGAAAAGGCCATGAACTTGAACCTCATGAACTTGAGTGCAGAGTATGTAGTATGTAGAAGTAGCTTTTGAAGAGAAGAGCTATAAGCTGGAAAAAAATACTTGATAATTCCATATTTTTCTTCTGGTTTAAAGGATGAAATTGTTAGGTAGATATTTTTATTTCCAAGATAACATTGCTTTAAGCATATTGTCAAAAATCAGTTTCCTAAAACTTACCTTTTTAAAATTATTAGATAGCCAAAAATATATTTTTCATTAAAATCTTATATTTCTGTATTTGAAATTCCCTATGTAATGTGTGAAGTGGATTTCTATCTTAGCCTAGTCATCTTTACCTTTTTAATACTGCCCCCCCCATAGTGTTAAAAAAAATGAAAAGTCACACTTTAAGTTATCTGGCAGTTTTATTTCATGCCTTTAACATGGTTCACTTTAGAAATATAAATTTCCATTTCTTGTTGCTTAGTACCTAATCTATTGTTTATTTTGTTGTTGTGGCTTCTATTACTTGGGACTCTCTTTAGTTACAATCTCTTTTTGGTTGTGAGAAATATCCAAATCGACCCTGTTTTCCTATGTACAGGGTTTGTAAGGGTGCAAGAGATGTAATTATATTCAAAGATGTATTAATTACTATTGCAATGGGGAAGCTAAAGCACACATATCATTTTCTTCTTAGGAATCTTAATAAATGGATGGACGACAGTAAAACACATGCAGCATAAAAAGAAAAGGGGATAATGGAAAGTTAAGTAGGGGAGGGGTTAAAATGAGAGAGTAGATATTCGATTGTTATGTGATTATAGCAAATTTGGCCTATATTCACCTGTAGCTATTTTTAATTGTGATATGACTAAAATTTTCTGATTATAAGAATGCATAACTTCATTTTTTCTTAAGCATTAGAACACGATGTTTTTACAGTGCCATCCATTGTGGGTGGCACCATCCTCTAAGTAGGGGATTGTGGGTTGCACACGAGTGGAGAAAGGAAGCAAAATATTAGCATGTGTGAATTCATTTCCTTCTGTTCTTGACTGTGGGGATACTGTGACTCCTGTTGTTTCAGGTTCCTCCTGTGTTGTCTCCCCCACAATGATGGTCCATAGCCTGAACTATAAGCCAAATAGACCCTTCCAAAAAAATGAGAGAGTAGAAGGTATGGGATGCAGTAGGGATAAAATAGCATTAAGGACTTAAAAAATAAAGCCATATGAAAACATATTATTTCAGAAGCTTCCAAAATATTAAGTGGATCAACTCTTTATGGAGGAAAGTAAATATTCTCTCTGATATGCTATAGATTATCAAACAAAAAAGCCCAGTGCCACACATAGGGCATTGCCCTTTGAGTTTTTGATCAAAGAGCTATTGTTTCTTTGAAATAGAATTGATGCTCTATTGCCATTGTTCTGTTACCTACTAGAATCAGTTAGCAAGACTGATGCTGAAGACAACAGACACTGTATCACAGGATATGGAGAAATCAAGATAGTACTGACATGGAAGCTTCCTTCCTACTGGCTGGATTTCGTACAGCTGGAAGAATTTACTGAAGGCATCGAGGGAGAAAAGTAATCAACAGTTTCACACAACTATAAAACCTGCAAGCTACAATTAACAACTAAACTAGCAAAATACGCCCATTGATATGAATGTTATGGGGGTAACCAACCACTTCCTGATTAGATTTAAGGTTCAACCCACAGAACAAGAGTCATTTCTCATACTGCAGACCTCACAAAGAGCCCATGGTTGAGGAGACCATAGACCCTAAGGAAGTACCTACTACTGTTATTTTGATTAATAGATATATAAACAGTTCAAAGTGTCTTCTAGACATTTTTCTCTGGACCCATAGATTTGTGAAGCTCTCAATCACCATCATAGAAGCTTCCTTTTTGCAGGAGACAGTGATTAATACAGAGACTTACAACTGGTCAAAGACAAAAAAATGAATCACCATGGAGAGCTCAGGCCTAAATAACACATCTACATGTTATCACCTTCCCCACACTGTTTAGGGAAACTTTTGGAAGAGGAGGGAGGCCAGTTGTAAAGTTGAGGATGAGTGCTATGAAATAGTCCCTTATGGGTGTGACGGAGTTGTGAACTCACTAACTTACAGAAGCTGTGGCACCTGTAGAAAACCTACACATGATCATGCCTGTCAAACTCCAGATTGTCTAGAGGAGAGGCTTACGAAGTATCCTTCTTAGTTGAGCTTTGTAGTTGAAAGCTGCTCAGATAGAGTCTGTTTTCTTCAGGGAAATGGCCCCTTGTAGGTGCCCATGCTTGTCGCTCATACACATATAGAAAGCACTTAGGACTATGAAGAGAAGATACGAAGTCGGAAGGGGGTCAGGCAAAGGTGTATGGAAGGGTTGGTATAGGAATGAGGGGAGATTCTATGATCAAAGTACATTGTATACATATATGAAATTCTCAAAAATGGATATAAATAAATGTGTTCAATGGTTTAAATCCATTGCAATGGTTTAAATCCAATCCAAGACCATGTCCCCTGGAGGGGAGACCTGGTGGCACTCAGAGGAAGGACAGCAGGTTACCGAGAAGAGACTTGATACCCTATGAGCATATACAGGGGGAGGTAATCCCCCTCAGGAACAGTCATAGGGGAGGGGAATAAAGGGAAAGGGGGAGAGAGGGAAGAATGGGAGGACACAAGGAATGGGATAACCATTGAGATGTAACAAGAATAAATTAATAATAAAAAAATTTTAAAAAAGGGGAAAAAAAAACACCAAAAAAAACACTGGATTACTGGTTTACCCAACACTGATTAAACAATGGCAGGTCTTAGCTAGAGAAAAGTATTAATTCTCTTCTACTTATATCCTCCATCCTTTTTAAAAATTTTAATTTATTATAACTTAGTCGTATTATACCCTGATTACTATCCTGTTGATTGTATCTTCCTGTTCCCACTCTCCCTCCCTCTTCTGCTCTATTCCCCTCCCCTAGACCTCTGACAGAAGGTGACCTCCTCCCCCATCTATATTCTCCATCTTTCCTCTGTGTCATAAGAAGCCCCTGTTGTCTTTTGGCTCAAGGTTTATTGAAAGGACCTGCCTCAATATATAAGGTGGACAGCACTTGAGGAAGACATATGAAATCAAACTTGTGCACGTACTCACGTGTGCCTGAACACCTATGTAAATATGTTCACCCACACAAACCTGTGCATCCATACACATACAAACCTATGTCCACACCTGCAAGCATACCACAACATATATGCAAAAAAAAATAGTAATTCAGTCAATGTGTATTTATCTTCCAAGTTCTCCCCCATGAGGTTACATTGGAACATGTTTATCTCTCACCTGTAGGTCACAGCTCTTCACAAATTGGCATTTTGGACTTTCTCTTGCAGGTTTTTAACCAACCTTTTGCTACCTTTATCTCTGGGGCCGATCTGTATAAACAGCAGGAAGTTTGGTACTGTTTCCCATTGTTTTCTTATACACTGGGCACACATTTGTAAAGCAGGGTCATTTTTAGTAAACTATTTTAAAGTTCCTAGTATGAATTACCATCAGTTTTCTTCTGTGACTGAGAATAAAGCAGATTATTTTAGTGAAAGGCTTTCTGAGGAATTGTAGGTGCAGATGCAGATTCTGAGGTTTGCTGGACAACCATGGGCTTTCCAGAGTTTTGTGTCCCTGAAAAAAGAAATGGACAGAGTCACATGGATATTGGCACAATAAGTTTACTAGAAAATGTAAATGCTGTAAGATCCTCAGGCACCCCAAGGCAGGATGAATCAGAAAAGATCCAGAGGACAGGGTGAAGAAAGAAGAAGGCCCTGAATCACCAGGACCTGACACACATGTCTCACTCTCGGTGACAAAGAGAGAAGCATTTTGACACAAATGACAAAAGTTGTTGTGTATACTGCCCACATAGTCACAAACCTTCCTTTTCTGAGAGACCCTGAAACAAGAATGCTAAAACAGGTCATGAACCATGGTTAAGGCCAAAATACAGATGAGCTTTTCCTAATTTTACTACATTCCTCTCTCATTCATAATCTTGAATGATTCATCTCATAAACTATCTCATGTGTGCAAAAGGAAGTGCTTATATGAGAAAAATAAGTAGCCCAGCTTTTCTTGTTTTTGTTTAACTTTACAACTTTAAAATTTGAACCTTGTTGTTTATGTTTAAAAAAAAATCACAAAATAGTACAGCCATAGGTATTATTAAGGAATTGAAACACAATCCTCTTAGGAGGACCACACCTACCTCTTGGGTGTGCATTTATCTTTACTTAATAGATCAGAACTTTGCTTTATACTAATTCATTGTGACAGTCTCCTGTTGTGATGTAAGTCAAGGTCCTGGCCACACCTGAGCTGAGGCCCCTGAGGGAGAAAGGCATCCAGCTACACAGTGAGATCATGTCAGGCTGTGTCCTCTGTTGATGACATTGCTGAAAAAAAGCCTCACAGAAGGAACTGGACCAACCTGCAAAGGAACTTGGTTCCTGCCTGGGAAACCAAAGTCAGGCAGGAAGAAAATGACATGTATTTTAACAGAAAGGTGAGATCAGACATCACATGCAATAAGAACAGATTCTGTAAAAATAGAAATATGAGAACCAAGAAGAGCTCAAGGAACAAAGGATATTAGAAAAGAAATATTCAACAGAATTGCTGGAGGCTGGAGATGGCTCCGGGGTTAACACCGCTTGCTGCTCTTGCAGGGGGCAGTAAGAAGTTAATTTCCAATGCCCACACCAGGTAGCTCAAAATGGTCTGTAACTCCAGCACCAGTGGATCTGATGCCCTCTTCTGGCACCCACAGGTACCTGCACACATGTGTTTGTACACAAAAGCACACACAAATATACAAAAGTAAAACAAAATATATATATTTAAAGGGTTGAAAAAGGAAGCGTAAGAAACCCACTGTAACCTGGATCCAAAGACAGGAAAATTAAATATAAGCTAATCAAAGAGAAAACACAGAAAGTAAACATTAATGTACACATTCTAACATTTAAAAGACAGAAAGAAGAAAAGATAGATGAAATTAATGGGAGGGGAAAATTTAAAAATTAACCCAGAATTGTGGAGCATAATTTTGCACATTACGAAGTCTATGGGGGAGAACACCACCCTGCCTCCTGCACACTCTATTCCATGTCCAGTGCCTTAATCCCTGGTAGTCCTCAGAGGCTACCTGGGGAAGACAGGTGAGATCACTGGTACCAGGCTCCTGGGCAAACACAACAGCAGTGAGTTACTTTGGGCTCCTTGAACTTTCCACCTAATGGATCTCACCCTTATGTGTATTCCCAGAGTCCTTTGGCCCTCATCACCAGGCTTCAGGGTAAACAGCAGTGGTGAATTACATCTAGCCCCCTGCTAGATCTCTGCTGGACCTCACACCTATTTGCATTCCTGGAAAGCATCATCCCCTAGGAACCACCAGCCAATACCAGAAACAACCAGATAGCTAAAAGCCTAAGCAATGTAGCAACACTATAACCCATGTAGTATACTACAACAAGCCCAGGATATCTTAGCATAGCAGAGGAACAAGAAAACCTTAAATACAGTCTCATGAAGATGATAGAGACCTTTATAGAAGAAATGAATGAGTTCCTTAATGAAATACAGGAAAATACAACTAAATGTGTAGAGGCCTTTAAAAAGGAAACAAAAAAATTCTTTAAAGAAATACAATAAAGCACAATTAAAGAGGTAAAGTAAATGAATAAAACTGTACAAAACCTGAAAAAGAAAGTAGAAACAATAAACAAAGCACAATCTGAAGGAATCCTGAAGATGGAAAATCTAGGGAAGAGAACAGAAATAGCAGAAACATGCACTGCAACAGAATCCAAGAGATGGAAGAGAAGCTCAGGTGTAGAAGATACCGTATAACAAATTGATACATCAGTCAAAAAAAATGTTAAAGCTAAAAATTCCTGACACAAAAAATCCAGGAAATCTTGGATACTATAAAAATACCTAACCTACAGATAACAACAATAGAAGAAGGTGAAGAGTTCCAGCTCTAAGGACCAGAAAATATTTTCCACAAAATCATAGAAGAAAATTTCCACAACCTAAAGAAAGATATGACTATAAACATATAAAAAGCATACAGAATACCAATTAGATTGGCTCAGAAAAGAAAATCTTTTTGCCACATAATAATCAAAACATTAAATGTATAGAACAAAAAAAGAATGTTATAAACTGCAAGGGAAAAAAGCCAAGTTACATACAATGACAGACCTGTCAGAATTACACCTGACTTCTCATCAGAGATGCTAAAAGCTGAAAGGGCCCATGTAGATGTCTTGCAAACCCTAATAAGCCATAAATGTTAGCTCAGACTTCTATAGCCAGCAAAACTCTCAGTCACCATAGATAGAGAAAACAAAATGTTCCAAGAAAAAAACATATTTAAACAATATCTAAGCACAAATGCAGTGTTACAGAAAATACTAGAAGAAAAATTCCACCTCAACTAGGGTACCTACCTCCAAGGAAACACAGGAAATAAAAACTTCACACCAGAAAAAAAAAAAGGAAACACAAACACACACCACCACCACCATAAAATAACAGGAATTAAAAATCTTTGATTGTTAATATCTTTCAATGTGACTAATAAAAAGACACCAGCTAACAGAATGGTTGCCAAATGGGATCCATAATTCTGCTGCACATAAGAAACATACCTCAACAACAAAGATAAACATCACCTCAGAATAAAGGGCAGGAAAAATGTTTTTTCATGCAAACAAACACAAAAGCAAGCTCGAGTAGCTATTCCAATACCTAATAAAATAGAATTTTAGCCAAAATTATTCAAAAGAAATGGAGAATGGCTCTTCATATTCATCAAAGAAAAATTCACCAAGATGATATCTCAATTCTGTTGTTTTATTTTGTTTTCAAGACAGGGTTTCTCTGTATAGCCTTGGATGTCTTGGACTTTCTTTGTATATTCAATTGTGAATATATATGCTCCAAATGCAAGGGCATCCATATTCATAAAAGAAACATTACTAAAGCTTAAATCATACATCAAACCCCACACACTAATAGTAGGAGACTTCAACACCCTTCTCTCACCAATGGACAGATGATCAATACAGAAACTAAGCCTAGGAATGACTAAACTAACTAACATTCTGAATCTATTGGCCCTAACAGATATATATATAGAGAGAGCATTTATTCCAAACAACACAAAAGGATATTTCTTAGGAACTCATGGAAACTTCTCCAAAATTGACCATATTGGTCACAAAGCAAGCTTTAACAAATGCAAGAAAATTTAAAAATATCTTGTACTCTACAAGACCATAATAGATTAAAGCTCGACTTCAACATCAACAGAAACAACAGAGTGCATACAAACTCATGAAAACTGAACAACTCTCTACTCAAACACTTTCTAAAATTCAATGAAAATGACAACAGACCCAAACTTATGGGAGAAACGAAAAAGTGCTAAGAGGAATGTTCATAGCACTAACTGCCTTCAAAAAGAAATTGAAGAGATTTTATACTAGTAATGTAAAAGCACACCTGAAAGCTGTAGAATAAAAAGAAGCAAACACATCCAAGAGGCAGGAAATAACCAAACTCAGGGCTGAAATCAACAGAGTATAAACAAGGAGGACAATACAAAGAACCAACAAAACCAAGAGCGGTCTCTTTGAGAAAATCAATAAGATACACAAACCCTTAGCCACACTAACTAAAAGGCAGAGGGGGAGTATCCAAATTAGCAAAAATAGAACTGAAAAGGGGGACATAAGAATCCAAAAAATCATTAGGTCTTACTTCAAAAGCCTATATGTCATGAAATTAGAATATGTAATGGTATAGATGGGTTGTCTGATAGATACCACATACCAATGTTAAATCAAGAACAAAGAAACAATTTATATTTTTTATTTTTTAATTTTTGCATGGTAGATTTAATTTATTCAATAATGGTTAATGTATATTTTATTTATTATAATTCCTTCATGTTACATCCCAATTGTTATCCCATCACCCTTGTCTTCCCATTCCCACCCTCCCTCCATCCTCTGCCCTATTTCCCTCCCCTAGACTTCTGACAGGGAGACTTTCCTACCCAACTGTCTGGCCAGTCTATCATGTCTCTTCAGGATAGCTTGCATCCTCTTCCCCTGCGTGCCCTCAAGGCCTTCTTGCAAAGGGCCAGTGATTAAATCATAGGCACCAGAGTGCATGTCAGAAGTTCAGCGTCAGTCACCCCTTCCCACATCCCACATGGAGAATGAGCTGTCCATCGGCTACATCTGGGCAGGCAGTCTTGGTTCTCATCACGCATTGTCCCCCTGTGTCCAGATCTGCCGACTTTGATGGTCTCCCTGTGAAGCTCCTGCTCCCTCATAGGCCTTCCAACCACCTACTCTTCCCTACAACTCTTAGCTTTCCACACAGAGTCCAGCCTCAGTCCTAGTATCTGTCCCAATCTCCTTCAGTTTGGAGTCCTTCAGAAGAGATTTTTTTGTGCTAATATCGAATTATAGGTGAGTATATACCATGCGTGCCTTTCTGGGTCTGGGTTATCTCACTCAGGATGATCATTTCTAGTTCCATTCATTTGCCTGCAAGTTTCAATATTTCCTTGTTTTAAATAGCTGAATAGTATTCCATTTTGTAAACATACCATGGTTTCTTTATCTGTTCTTTGGCTGAGGGACAGCTAGATTGCTTCCAGATTCTGGCTAATATGAATAATGCTGCTATGAAATAGTTGAGCAAAGGTCCTTATTGTATGGTAGAGCATATTTTGGGTAGATGTCCAGGAGTGGTATAGCTGGGAACAGTGAGGTAGCACTATTCCGAATTTTCTGAGAAAGGGCCAGATTGATTTCCATAGTGGTTGTATAAGTCTGCACTCCCACTATTAATGGAGGAGTGTTCCCCTTTCTCCACATCCTCGCCAGCGTGTATTGACACTTGTGTTTTTGATCTTCACCATTCAGATAGTTGTAAGAAGGAATCTCAGAGTCATTTTGATTTGCATTTCCCTGATGACTAAGGACACTGAGCATTTCTTTTAAGTGTTTCTCGGCCATTCTCAATTCCTCTGTTGAGAACTCTCTGTTTAGCTCTGTACCTTATTTTTTAATTGGATTATTTGGCTTGGTGGTGCTTAATTTCTTGAGTTCTTTATATATTTTAGATATTAGCCCTTTGTCAGATTTAGGGTTGCTGAAGATCTTTCCACAATCTGTAGGCCATCATTTTGTTCTGTTGACTGTTTCCTTTGCCTTAGAGGTGCTTTTCCATTTCATGAGGTCTCATTTATTAACTGTTGATCTTATAGCCTAAGCTATTAATATTCTGTTCAGGAAGTTACTTTCTGTGCCAATGAGTTCAAGGCTCTTCCTCACTTTTTTTCTAACAGATTTACTGTTTCTGGTTTTATGTTGAGGTCTTTAAACCACTTGGATTTGTGTTTTGTGCAGGCTGATAAATATGGATCTACTTGCATTTTTCTAGTTGTAGACATCCAGTTAGGCCAGCACCACTTTTTGCAGATGCTATCTTTTTTCTATTGTATGGTTTTGGCTTCTTTGTCAAAAATCAAGTGTCCATAGGTATGTGGATTTATTTCTGTGTCTTCAACTCAATTCCATTGATCAACTCCCCAATTTTATGCCAGTACCGTGCTGTTTTTATTACTGTTACTCTACAGTAGAATTTGAGATCAGAGATGGAGATTCCTCCGGAAGATCTTTTATTGTACTGGATTGTTTCAGATATTCTGTTTTTTTCCCATATGATGTTGTGAATTGATATTTCAAGGTCTAAAAAAATGTACACTTATTTTGAGAGGTATCATATTGAATCTGTAGACAGATTTTGGTAAGATGTCCACTTTTACTATGCTTTTTCTCTGATCCATGACCATTGGAGATCTTTCCATCTCGGATATCTTCTTCAATGTTTTTCTTCAGAGACTTGAAGTTTTTTTTTTTTTCATATAAGTCTTTCACTTGTTTGGTTTAAATTACACCAATGTATTTTTTTGTGGCTATTTCTCAAATAACTGCACAATCATAACTTCAGGGTCATTTTCCTGAGGCTCTGATGCATTAGAGTGTCCACTGTTGTTTGGGATGTTTGGTGGTATCATCCTGTCCTGATTTTTTGTTGATTTTGTTTTAATCCCTTCCTTTATCTATCTGCTGAGGGGCTTCAGGTTTTCTAAGCCCTCACTCAGCCAAGGAGGAAAGTCACTTTGGAAGGCAGCTCCTTGGTTTACTGGCTTAGCTGACACTGTCCTCCCGGACCTTGGATTCATCTGACATCTGCCACCTGGGATCCGGGATTCAGCAGGGTTCTTTTGACTACTTTGTCTCCTCAGAAGGATCAGCAGCTAGTGGAGGGAAGGGAATATCAACCCATCCACAAAAATGTGGACCCCGAATTTTCCCTGCCTACAAGATGAGCAGGGATAAAGATAAAGTAGAGATTGAGGGAAGGTCCAACCAATCCCTGACCACACCATGAGAAAGAACCAAATCCTGACACTATTAATGATACTCTGCTGTGCTTAAAGACAGGGGCCTAACATAGCTGTCCTCTGAGAGGCTTCACTCAGCAATGGATCAAAACAGATGCTAAGAGTCAAAATCAAACAGTGGGTGGGTCACATGGAGTCTTGTAGAAGAGTGGAGGGAAGGATAGAAGGACCTGGAGCTGACAGCAGCATGATAATACGACCAACAGAATGAACTAACCAGGGTCTAGAGGGGCTTGTGGAGACTGAAATACCAACCAAAGGCCAGGCATAGACTGGATCTAGACCCTCTATGCAGATATACTCGATGAGCAACTTAGTCTTCATGTTGATCCCAAGGTAAGGGGAGCAGAGTCTGTCTCTGACATGGACTCTGTTGCTTAGTTTTTTTATGGCTTACCCCTAGTGGGGCTGCCTTGCCAGGCCACTGTGGAAGAGGATGAACTCAGTCCTGGTTCAACTTGATGTGCTGGAAGGGGTAGGTCTGGGGCTCCCTATTTCTGAGGGGTAGGGGAAGGGTGGAAATAGGGAGGGTGGGACAGGGAGGAGAGGAGGGAGGCTACAATTAGGATGAATAGACAAAGTAATTAATAAAAACAAGTCTATGGTATTGAGGTTGAAAATGTATATTTTGCATTTCTGTCAAATATTAGTTATCCTTCCAACAATTCCTAAATTCTCAGAGACGTCAAAAGAGAAATGACTTTTATTTGATAATAAGGTGATTGGTGGATGTGGGGTCTTGTTAGATTCAGGGGTTGGTTGCTATGGGAAACAGCCTTGTGATTGGAAGTTGGAGCTTACTGTTCCATTCTCTGAGAGTGGGATGAAGAAGGGTGACCCCATTATAAACTGTTAATTTGTTCTTTGTTTTACTATATATTTCTGGTGTCATGGAACTCACTATCTAGACCAGGGTGGCCTTGAAATCACAGAGATCTACCTGCCTCTGCCTCCTGAGAGCTGGGATTAGAGGCGTGCACCAATACGCCTATCTTAAACTGCCAGTTGCTTAATCAACCATATGTTAGTGATGACAACTCCAAACAACAACAACAATCTCAAATCAGAACAGTATTTAGAGACCATTGGAGTTGCAGAGTAGATGGAAATGCTGGCAGGCTAGTATACCTAGATAACCAAGATGTGCCATGTCCCTTCCTTGTAGCCTCTGGCTATTCCTGAGTGTACACTTGCATAATGATGAGGTGTCAATAATGGTCTCTCCTGAGTCTGTGAACTCTAGCAAATCATCAAAGCCCTGCCTGGGAGTATGAGAGCCTTTGATCTGTAGCCAAGTCGGAAGTTGTGGGTAACCTGGGACCTGCTAATGATTGACTTCTAAAGTGGAGTCAGTCTTCTGGGACAGAGCCCATAACCTGCGCTGTGTACATTGACTCTGGTTAATGTGAGGTCTGAATTGAGTTGTAGCATGTCCAGTAGCTGTCTGTGAAGAGCTAAATTGTTTGTTATGGCTCCATTTCTTCTTCAAATGGTTTTAGAGAATTGAAAATAATAAGAATACAAGAAAGGAAATAGGTTTTATGTTGCTCTATATGAAGCTCTATTGACTGGTCCAGCAGAATCTATAAAAATAAAACCATACCAAACACTTCATTGTGAATCTCACCCATAAGGGACAAGGACTGAAAGCCTCCAGATGCAGCAGGCAGCAGAAGAGTCACTGGGAGGATTAGATTTCTCTAAAGCAATACCAAAAGCAGGAAGTCATTGTGTAGCAGGATAGAAAGACAGGAGAAATTCTGGGAACTTGAGAAGGAAGGGAGCCCCTTCATCCAGGGATCTGGTTGAAGCTCCTTGCCTGCAGAGAAACAAGAAGTCCTGTTCAGTAAACAATTGCTTTATGTCTTTTTCTTTTCCAACCACGAGTCTATAGTTTTATACTATGCTCACCAGAAACCTCATGTAGAAGGAAAAGGTGCATAGTAAGAGCCCTGTGAACCCTTAGTGTCTCTTGCTTTGTCTTCACAGATTCTAATTCCACCCAAGACACCTCTGGAGGGACCTTATCATCTCACCATTAAGAGAGAAAAGTGGGGAGAACTTTTTAAAAAATATTTTTTTATTTGTTTATTTATTATGTATACAATATGCTTCTTGCATGTATGCCTACATGCCAGAAGAGGGCACCAGATCTCATTATAGGTGGTTATGAGCCACCATGTAGTGGCTGGGAATTGAATCTAGGACCTCTGGAAGAGCAGCCCCATGTAACATTTGTTAAGTATCTGAGATGTAACCTTGAGAGTGCCCAAAATGGTACATACGACTGATGCCATGACAATCACCTGTGGGAGTCTCTTCTTTCCCTTGAGAAGCAAATAGCCATGCTTGGATGTAGCTTACTTTACTCCTGAGCAACCACCCTTTCTCCTAACTCTCATGCTTAACCTTATATTAAAGCATAGTCTATCAAAAATCTCCAGCTTTTCTTCAGCATACTAGATAGTCATAAATCTGTTTTCGTTATTGGAGCTATAAATCTTTGTTTGGCTCTGAGTCAATTCCTTTAAAAGATTAGGGCAACTCCTCCGGCTGATGAGAATGCCATAGAGGGGCTTTGTCTCAACATTTTCACCTCTGTCAAGTGGAATGAAGCTGAACCATCACAGGAAAAAAATCACTTACAATTAAAAATAAAGACATTTATAGACTAAGACTTTGGAAAGTTAGCTTCCAAATTGCTATTGAAAATATGCTCCACCAAAATAATAGCAGAAATGAACAATGATAGGTTTTGGAACAGGAGTCACAGGTCCAAGTTGAGGCTAAGGAGTCAGCTGAGGTCTAGAAAAGACCTGTTCAGACTGGATGGGTCAGAGTAATGGGCAAGCTATTTTAGAAACATAAATGAACACATTTATGCCTTTCTATAACATCAAAATTTTATTGAATAATAATACATTTAAGACTTATGCCAACTTTGCTAACTTTAATATGCTAAGGGCTCCTTATTTCACTCGGTAGACATGACCCCAGATGTTTTCTTCTTATTTTAATTACTAATATTAAACCTCAGACCACACATTACACTTCACAAAATGTGTGTGTGTGTGTGTGTGTGTGTGTGTGTGTGTGTGTGTGTGTGGTGCAGTATTGCTATAAAGGGTTATGAAGACCTTACTGAAGGCAAGAGAAGAAAGAAGATATGGATTTAAAGGAGTCACTGCAGTTGGCTGCTATTAATATAACAAAGTCAGTCACAGTATTTATTCTCAGGCACAGGCTGCTTTAAGGCTCAAAGCTGAATCCATAAGAATGGTAATTCAAGTGGGCTACTCAAATGGGGATCCTTGTAAGTGGAAGCCATGGGGACATCACGACATTTGTTACCTGTCAATACCAGGTAATAACGTAATAGGTTGCCACGCACCCCTGTGTCAGGGGTCCCTTTTGTTATGATCCAGGTATGGCTTGAGGGCTATCATTTGTTGATCTGATGTGGTGTTTGGTAAGTTTGTCTTTTTCTGATATGGTTTTGATACATTTATTATGTCCCTGTGTTTCTGACTTAATGGTGAGCTAATATAGCAGTATTTTATTTGCATCAATAAGTTAGTTATTATCCTGTGCCTTCTTGTTTGTGCTAGACAGACGGTAGTTGTTCATGTGCATGGACAAGGATGGAGTCGTTCTGCTTCAATTTTGGCCTCAAAATGAGAGAAAGCACTGTCTTGTGAAGCGATGTCATTCAGAGCAAGGGATATCCCGAAAGTCATACAACAGAAAGACACTTAGAGCAGGGCACAGCCTGACAGCACCGATGCCATTGAGATAAGAGTGATGTGCTTGAAACATTTGAGAAGAAACTTAAATGCTTGGAAGATGTTAGTGGATGAGCCAGTGAAACATACAGTTAAACAGAAGTGTTGTGATTCTTAAGTTCAAGTAAAGCCAAAATATTTCTCAACAAAGAACAATCATTTTAGATTACATAGGACCTGGAACTTACAGAAACATAATCATGCAATATGGTAAGTATTAAACAATGATACTGGGAAGTTAGTTGAGTTTGGCAAGGAAAAAAAAGACACAGACTCTTCATTTTTATAGAGGACACCATACTGATTAGCCTCAAACCAGCAATATCACAAGTAATGGTGTGAATGGTGACTCTGAACAACAGTGAGAGAAAATCTGTTGGAAGGGGTCACCTCCAGAGACAGAGAGAAGACCCCTGTGTTTGAGGCAAGGGTGCAAACCTGGAAGCTAAGACTGATGCGTAAAAGAACTATGAGTATTTATAATTCAGTGAAATTAAAACATCAAATTGAAAGAGGCAGCAGAAAAGAAGATCACCACCAGCAATAAAGCATGTGTATTTGGTCAAAATTCTGCCCAAATGATTTTCTTCTTTAAGAAGTCTGACATTAATCTTTTAGCTAATATTCCAAGATTTATTTTTAGTGCATTTTGGTGGAAAAGAAGAGCACCCGGGTGAATGTGGTATCTAAGACATCATCTGGACTTCAGGTGGTGTTCCCGACCCGCGGGTTCAGTTATTCGTGGAGTGGCGAGGAGGGTTGCGACCTGTGAATAAAGAATGGACGAGAACAGAGACATGGGCCAGGAAAAACGTTGCTTATCGAGGGCCGTTTATTGTAAGGGGGTATCCAAATTTATAATAAGCTTCTGAAAGGACGGGGGGTGGGAAGGAATGCAGTGGAAAGTTACAAAATCTTCTGGGCCAGGCCCAAGGACAGCAGGTGTGGAGTGGGGCGACTATACAGAAGTCTCGATACACCGAATGTTCTCTTTCTCAAGGTCAGGCTGGATCTTTGTGGTAGCCAGGCAGAATAATTATCTCAAGTATGCAGACAGCTGTGGCTTTCAGCCAGCAGGGCCTCTCAGCCACTGGCAGGTCAGGCAAGGTTCTATGGCTCCTGACAAGGTGAGTAAATTGTTTTCTAGCAGAAATGATTTTTAAAGAAAGAACAAGTTTCATATCTTCTTTGTGAGTATAGTAACAGCTAGTTTCAGCACTGCATCTCCAGGAAGCTTCATCATCCCAGGGCATCTTTGGATAGTGCTCAGCATCTTCCTTCATCCTTCTGTTCTGGCGCCCATAACACCTGCACACATATCAAGTGAAAGGATTTTCTGTTCCTAAGTATCAATTTACCTGATGAATCAGAAACAGAAATATTCTCGCTTACTAGCAACCATGATGGAAGAAATTGAAAATATTTCAACCTTGCGAAACCAAAGTGTGAATTTACATGAAAGTTATTTATGTGGCTAAGAAACAAGTTTCATGTTTATCAGCTTATACATATGTATGATGCCTAGGCACACCTGAAAGGAAGTCACTGATAAACATCTGTCTTCTCAGATGGTTGAAGTTACACTTGTGCAAGCAATAGTGGAACTCCATTTTATTAAATATTACTTAGAGATGCTAATAAACTTATTTAGACTATCTCATAGACTAATTCTTGCTTTCTTTTTTGTTTGTTTGTTTTTGGTTTTTCGAGACAGGGTCTCTCTGTGTTAGCCTTGGCTGTCCTGGACTGGCTTTGTAGACCAGCTTGGCCTCAAACTCACAGCGATCCACCTACCTCTGCCTCCTGAGTGCTAGGATTAAAGGCGTGTGCCACCACAGCCCGGCATAGACTAATTATTATCTTGGAATTTGCATGAATGTATTTTCTAGTTGGCATTCATGGCAAAGCAATGAAAGGAAGGAAAGAAAGAAGGGGGGAAGGAGAGAAAAAGAGAAGGAAGGAAGGAAGGAAGGAAGGAAGGAAGGAAGGAAGGGAGGGTGTCATTTGGGCTTACACTTCGAAGCTACAGTGTATCATGTTAAGGAGCTCAGGACTGAAAGAGTGTGAGACAGCTGGTCAGTTATACTACAGCTCTAGCGCCCAGACAGGGTAAGCAAGTCCTCAGTAGTTCCCACCTCACAAATATGTCTGTCAGATATATTGGGCCAGAATGCTGAAAAAGATGCTCCAACATTATAGAGAGTTTTGGGTGACAGCTCAGGTAGCAAACTTTCCCTGTCATCTTCTCATTTGGAAAGCTACTAACCTGCACTCCTGGTATGCTCAGGTAATCAAGTTTATTCCTTCTCAAGTCTCTGATGGAGTTAAAGACCAGGTAGGTTAGGTTCACAATGAATCTTAGTTGTTTAGGGGTTAAGACATTTTTAGGTCTAGATAAGTGTTTTTTAAATTGATAATGACAATATGTGATGGAGACTGACTTACATTCAGAATTTTAGATGCACCAAGATAGGAAAGATGTGTTCTTCAAGGCTGGCAAATACAAATAGCTAAAACACTAAGAATGTGGCATTTATATAATTCCTGATTGTGTCATGGGTTCTTTTGCTGTAGGTAGTCTATTGTATAAATGTATAATAATATAAATGTATATGTAAAAATGTTTAATTAAAAAAAAAAAAGGAAAGAAAAGGAAAAGATAAGCTGAATCCTGTTGGTCAGTCTCTCCTTGCATCCCAGGCCATGCAGTGCTGTGGGTCTTTGTCTTAGTTTCCATTTTATTGCTGTGAAGAGACACCAAGGCCAAGGCAATTTTTATAAAAGAAAGCATTTAATTGGGGCTTGATTCAGTTTAGAGGGTTGGTCCATAGTCATCCCAGCAGGAAGCACACAGGCATGGCACTGGGGCAGGAACCGAGAGCTTTACATCCCATACATAACCATCAGGCAGAGAACAAGACACTAGAGCTGGTTTTGGTTCTTGGAACCCCATACTCCCAGTGACACACCTCTTCTAACTAGACTACACCTCCTAATCCTTCCGGAACAGTTCCACATCCTGGTGACTAATCATGAAAAGATATGAGCGTATGGGAGCCATTCTCTTTCAGCCACCAAAGTCCTCCAACCCCAAGAAACTTAATGTAGAAAATCCCTCAGATATGCCCAGGTGTTTGTTTCCATAGTGATTATAAATCCCATAAAGCTGATAATTAAGATGAGTCATTGCCTTTCATTAAATTGCAGCATAGAAGCTGGGCACGGTGGCACACACCTATAATCCCAGCACTTGGGGAGGGAAAGGTTGGAAGATCTCTGTGATTTCAAGGCCAGCATGGTCTACAAAGTAAGTCCAGGGTTGCCAAGGCTACACAGAGAAACTCTGTCTCAAAAAACTAAAAACCAAAACCAACCAAACAAACAAATTAAAAAGCAAGACAGTACTGATCTGGACGGAAGAAGGAAAGGCAGGTAGGTATTATGAGATGTGGAAATGGTATAGCATTGTTAGAGAAATATGAGGTAAACCATTCAACCATGAGAATTAATGATGTGGATTCAAGATCTGAACATCCTTTGATTTCTTCCTGTCTTGCTTTCTGAATTTCATTTTTTTCAATGCAGTTAGTAATAAAAATGAATAAAATTCAATATGTTTGTAATAAGTTATGTCTTTGGCAATCATTTTCCATCTGCCCCTAAATGTGATTCAGGTGATTTCAGGTTTTAGAAAGTCAGAGTTGGCTTATATGAATGGCTGCCAGTGAAAACCAACACTGGTCTGTAGAGGGTATAGGACGGCTTGTGTCATAATCACGGTTCTATTGCTGTGAGGAGACATTGTGACCAATGCAACTCTTATGAATGAAAGCAGTTAAGTGGGTGCCTGCAGTGTTAGAAGCCTAGTCCAGAATCATCATGGTAGGGAACATGGTGGCATGCAGGCATGTGCTAAGCAGTAGCTGAGAGCCTGGTCCATGTAAGGAGAGAGAGGGAGACAGAGAGAGAAAGAGAGAGAGAGGGAGAGAGAGAGAGAGAGAGAGAGAGAGAGAGGGAGGGAGAGAGAGAGGAAGGGAGGGAGGGAGAGAGAGAGAGAGAGAGAGAGAGAGAGAGAGAGAGAGAGAGAGAGAGAGAGAGAGAGAGAGAGAGAGAGAGGACTCTGGGCCTGGCAGGAGCTCTTGAAACCTCTAAGCCCACCACCAGTATTACACTTCCTTCAAGAAAGCCACACCTACTCTATCAAAGCCACGCCTCCTAGCCTCCTAGTCTCCTAGTCCCTCTAAAACTTTCAAATAGTGCCACACCCTGATGACTAAACAATCAAATATATGGAGGGGGGAGTGGGTGGAGGAATTCTTCTTCAAACACCAGAGGTTGTATGGTGGCCACTGTACTGGGGAGCCCTTCGAAGACGGTGCTGGATTTCTACTTTGTCCTAAAGGCACTGGACATACTGGAAATCTCATTATTTCACTTCAGTTCAGCTCAGTTCCATTCTATTCAGTTTATTTTAGCTCATTTCATGCTTCAGTCAGTTGCACAATGAAAGTAGATCTAAAAATAGTACAAATTATCAAAGGGCTCTGGTCTTAGGCAGCTGCAGTTTTGAAAGAAACCCGGAGTCTGCTAATCATCTAGTGTTCTCTGTTCTCTAAGGCAGGGAAGCTACCTTGCAATTTGAGGGTCTAGAGCTATGACATGCACATGCATAAAAGCAGCAAATAACAAAAAACAATAATCATTGTTTTGTAAAGGTAATTAAGATTTCTCAGAAAAAGATAACCGTCTTCACAAATCCCTTTCCAAGATAGTTCATACAGAAATCACATAAATTCTTTCTTTTACTCATATATGTATTAACTTTTTTGATTTTTTGAGGTTTTATTGCAGTTGTATATCTCCTCTATACTGCCTTCCTGTAAGTAACCAAATAACTAACATTAAAATAGAGAATAAAGGATCTCAGTGTTTGTTTTAACTTACCTTACTTTAAACAATTTGTCTTTGCACTGAAGAAATTAAAATATAATATATTTTATACACATCTAAATTCATATAGTATAAACCCTACAGATACGTTTTTCTACAGTTCCAATAAGAACCGTAGTTTGACTAAATCAAATTTGTAATCCTGGCCCTGAGTAAGAATGACACAGAATGGACAAAATCTGGGCCTGGTGGCACAGACCTAATCCCAGGTAGTGAGAGTCTGAAGCAGGAAAAAAAAAAAAAAAAAAAAAAAATCACAAAATCAAGACCAGCCTGGGCTATAGAGTGAGTTCAGGATTTGCTATTTGTTAGCTCAAGGCCAGGCTGGGTAAACTTAGTGAGAGCTGGGATGAAATAAGAAGTGAAAAAGAGGGTTGGAACTGCAACAGAGCAAAAAAGTGTTTGCCTAGCATGTGTAAGGCACTGGGTTCAATCCCTTATCATCCAAAACAAACCAAGACATAAGTAAATGAATAAAATAACTAAAGACATGAAGGCAGGGAGGGGCTAGAGATCATAGCTGCCGACTCAGCACAAAACTCTCGCAACCGTGAGAGATAGACACCTTCAGTTGTGAAATTTAAGTGCTCTCAAATGTGTGCATAGTTATTGAGTGAGGTAATGGGGACTCAGGCCACTTTTAATAAAATCTACAACTCGTAGACTTAATGAGTTTGCCACAAACCTCTGAGGATAAAACCACAGCCTGATGAAATCAGATGCACAGCTCCTCTGCCTGGAGGGTGGGCGCTTTTAAAGAGCCAGGAGAGTGTGCCAGGGGAAGAAAGGGACTTGGAAAGGTTATGCACTCAGGAAGGGCTCTGAGCAGTGTTCCCAGAAAGCAGCGCGAAGCCATCCACGATCATTTGTTGCTGATGTGATGATGGGTTAAATCAAGAAGGTAAAGTTGGAACTGTGTTCTGCGGCAAGGCGAAGGCATTTAGCGATGCGTGTTCCTAGGTGTCGGTAAATTACACAGTTGAGTGAAACATGCCTGTGAGCTTTGCTGGGGAAGGAGCAGCTGTCTCTCAGGCAGAGGTTGTGATGGTTCTGGACCGCGGCTGGGTGACCTGCGGAAAGCAGTCCGCTGTTATTAACACATCTGACTTCAGGATCCACACTCAAGGATTGATGAGCAATGGGGTTCCGGTTCTTGGCTTCTGTTTTAGTTTGAGTTGATCTTCAGTCTTAATGGTGTGGATAAGTTCTCTTTTCATTATGGCATATACCTGTGTGTATACATGTGTAACATGTACATTTTACACAGATGTATGCAAATCTTGGAACTTCTCCTTTATTCGTTTATTCAAATATTCACATTTAGTGCTAGTAGATGCTTATAGGTTTTGGTCAGAAAACATTCTGTTTTTACATTGTAGAGATGCAATATGTTAGGTGAATCGGGAGCTCCTAACCTATTGTTTTGTTGTTTGTTTGTTTTAATATTCAGAGGCATATCTTTTCTTCATTAGTTAGTAGAAAAGGACTGTTCTAGAATGTACAGAGGCCAATATAAAACCTCCGGCTTCCAGGGAAGGCTTTGTGTAATTTTTTTTCTGAAGCCAAGACATTAGTTAATTGCACAGGTTCTACACTTTCTGGGGACAAACTAGCTTCCTCTAGTGGAAAGGAAACCTCTGCGCACAGTGCAGGTGCTGTCCACACACCCAGGCTGCATTAATGCATTGTTTCATGTCCCGACACACCAAAAGATTACAAACATGGTGGACACTTAGTAATTATTTCCCTGTCACAAGATGGAAATCTTGGTGATGGATGGAAAATCTCCACCTTCAATTTATGAGTCGTATGACCAAGATGTTCCCCTGGCAATAGATAAATGTCTTGTTCTGTCAAAGTCCCATTATTCTGATTTATTTTGTTACCTTTTATGATGTCAAATAAGTTCTTTGATAGATTGGGATGCATTTCACTTAATTTATTATTTATTTTATATTCCCGCTTGAAAATTAAAGAGGTACCTAAAAGCCTCCTGGAGTATCAATATTAGTTGCCCTCCCTCTTGTCTGTACTTCTCTAAGTATTTCTGGGTCTAACTGAAAATGGGTACCAGTTACTTTGAACTGATGAGAAAGCGTCTCCTTGAAGCTGTCTGAGATTACAGGGTGGGTTTTCTCAGCTCTTTACATCGTCATGGTATCCAGTTGTAATTACAGTTTCCACCACCATTATCAGCCCAGAGAGCCTTGGGATTTTGTTCCTTAGTTACTGTCCATATTTTTTTTTTTTTTTTGAGGCAGAGGCTGTCACTAGCCTGGAAATCATCATACAGGGTAGGCTGGAAGACAGCGAGCACCAAGGACCTACTACTGTCTCCAAGTCTGCACCACTACACTTGTTTGATTTATTTACTTTAATGTGGATGCTGGAGATTCAACTCTAGGGGCCGACAAGGTGAACATTTTTACAACTGAGCTACTTCTCTGGCTCTCATATTATATTGTTTCTTTTTCCCTTATATTTTATCAAGAACATTTTTAATAGTGCCATATAACTTTCAAAATTTCTTATTTAAATACTGCCTATTTTAAATATTCTACTGTTTGGAAGAACTTTAATTTTTTCTATTTATAATTATTTAACATTTTCTCTTATGGTTTCTTTTTCTTTAATTTTAATATGGCTTCTGTCTTGATTACATGTATTACATCACCCTAAAAACACACGTGTGTGGGTACACATTAAATCACTCAAGATAGGGACTAAGTAAAAAAAAAGAAAACCCTTTAATTTTTAGATAAAGGTTTGATCTGGGTTATGAAAAGCTTTGAAACAAATTGCCTGTTATTAATCCTCAGTGTGTGTGTGTGTGTGTGTGTGTGTGTGTGTGTGTGTGTGTGTGTAAAACCTAGGGCCTCACATGTGCTAGGCACATATTCTACCTTAACCTTTATTTGTGCCCTCTTATATGTGCTTTGTAAAACTAAGGTGTTTAAGCATAGTTATGAGTACTTGTGATTTATTTTACTTGAACCATTCTTTACATTCCCCATTCTCTCTGAGACATCAGGAATCTGTGGTGCTGATGCTGAGGGAAGAGATGGAGTGGTCATTGATTCTCTCATGCTTTAACTAGTCCTGAATATGCCACAGAAATAACATATCACTCTCAGCATTGCCTTTTGGATTGTAGTGCACCTAATTCTATGTTTCCACTGGATAAAGGAAGATACAACATGCTATATTATGTAGATACTAAATTATGGAGAGGGACAACATATAGCTATTGACTATGGAATATCTGAAATTCTGGACTCAGAGTGCCAGTTCAGTAAACACTAGTTTGTTGATTGCTTGTATTATCCATGACTGTGTTCATATCTAGAAAAAAGCAAGTAAATTATGAAAGAGAAACTGACTGAAAATGATTAATAAAGGTCATGATGAGGAAGGGACATTGAGTTAGATGAACCATTAATTACTATATGTCTCACATGCTATCTCTCCTTCTTCCTCTCTCCAGTATATAGAAATGAGCTCTCTCCCTCCCTCCCTCTCTCTCCATTTCTATTTTATTAACTCTCTCAAGGAATAGTGAAATATATTCTATTATAAAGTACAACAATAATAAAATATAAGATTTTACATTTTTAAAAGCAATCTTGAAATTTGTTAAGAAAATCTTTTAATGTGAATTTAAGTAGGGGTATTAAGGAAGAGAGGGGGAGATATGCCCAGGAAAAGAGCAGCACATCCTGAATGTGAGTGTCGGCTCCTTGAACACCATGTGTTCAAGCATCTAACAACAAAGGTATACACACGTTTATATAATTAACAATAATGCTATACACACAAGCTTCTGAAGGTGCAGTGTTAAGATAGAGTCTACGGGCCTTCCATTTCATTTGGAAAAAAGAGATCAGAGGGTGGTTTGTAAGGTGAAATGTGGGTAGAAGTGGAAGCTGATAAGATAAAAGCACTGGTCATGAACATTAAAGCATTCTTACCCAGCTGAGTCACAAGGGAGTTAGGAAACAGGCTTCTTGGGCATCATAGTCTCATTCGTGAGAGTCTCAGAAAGGTACAGGCTGCCAGCCTGGAAAGGAAGGATAAACTCTTAGGTCAGATACTAGGTCTTAAGCATGATTCATCACTCTTATTTGAAAGAGCTCTACTAAAAAAATGATAGTGTCCCTTTGGAGAAACCCTTTGCAGTGCATTTTTTTTTGGATGTCAAAACTATTGTCTCTCAGGCTTTGAATCATCAGATTCCAGAGACTGGCTTTGTTCCTTTTCTTTCTTTTAATTTCTCCCTTGTCTTTTAACATGTCTCAATTTTACCTTTGAATGCTTTGACTCTAATTTTAAAGCCAAAAATCTATTTTCTAGAATTTTTGGGGGGGCTGATTAGGGATGTAGATCCTGCCTACTCACTGCCTGATCTAAGGGGAGATAATGGAGTCCAGGTCAACAGGCTGGACAGAATCTGGAAGAGATGATGTCACTGGGATATGAACCCATGAAAACAGCAAGCATATAGCAGCTTATTGTGTCTAATCCTGAAGTTAATGCCAAAACTATAAGTCTGGGCTCTTTATTTTCTTTTTCTAGTTTTCTGAACCATGAGGTACCTGAGAACAGTACAGCCAGTAAAACATTAAAATTTAAGACAGACTCTGACAAGATTTAATGTGCGTTTGTAAAGCTTGTCCAAGTTGTCAGGAAGATGGTGCTTCCTACTCTAACAATGGCAGCATTTCTTCTTGTGCTCTGTTAGAATCAAAGGCTTGAAGAAACTTACAGAATGTCTCTACTTTGCAAGTGAGAAAATGAGACTCTGAGAACCAATGTGAGCAGGTTGTGACCACACACTCCAAATCAGCCTTCACATTACTGTAGAAGACGAGATGGATTGTCATTACTAAGTCATATCAGCACTATTTTTCTATAAAGAGTCAGTATGGTTTACAAACACATTTGTCTCTAGTGACACATGAGGAGATTATAGACATTTCTCCAGAACTGTTACTTTCACAGTCTTTTCATAGGAAAAAGAAAAAGTGGGAAAATAAGTAACATGAAATTTTAGAAGTCTTATCTCTGTCTGTGGAGTCATTTCATCAGCCTAAGGCCATTCTTGGGTAATCGCAGACTGTCATCTGACCTTATCTACTTATTTTACAGCACTAGAGGTGGAAGCTAGGACCTGATACATGCAAGAAAGTACTCTACTGCTGACAGGCGTATACCTCATGGTCACATGGCTTCAAATACAGCCAATATGCTGAGGAGTCCAAAATATAATGGCTAATTCTGACTTGTAACTTTTGTACTTAGGGGAGCACTTGCCACTCAGTGAATGTCTGAGCAGATAAGTCAGTGTTGTTCAAAAGTTCACTCTGGGCTCCCAACATCTAAATTCATTCCTTCCCTGCATACATCTTTTCAGTAAGAACATTTTATAACTGTTTCGGACAAAAATGAACTTGAGTCATCTTGACTTCTCTTCCCATGCTTGGTGGATTCACCTTCGAATTAGCTACCCAAACCTGACCCTTTAAGACAGCTGTCACCATTATCAAGACCTTCCATCTTGTTTGCCAACTTCTCTTATTTCCACACATAGCAGCCAAAACACTCTTTTACTGTCAAGACCAGAGCACATTCTTGCCTCTTGACAGTCTTCCAAAGTTCTCACCTTCCTCGGATTAAGACTCTCCTGTGAGTCTCAATACCACCATCACTCTTTTCCTTGTTCACTTTGGTGTTTCCTTTGTGAATTCAAAGGGTATATATATCTAATGGAGGCAGGTTTTCCTCTGCTTCTTGGCCACACAGATGTGAATAGCAGTTAGCCCAAATGGCTTATTTGTGGTCATGTTCATCTAGTTGTAGGATGTCATCAGTTGTAATATTTCTAAAGTACAAAAAATTAAAAAAAAAAAAAAAGAATGCTCATGGAGACCATGTTAGTAACTGATGAGCTACATCTTTGGGCAGATTGGCAGTGTGTCAGCTCACCTATATAATACTGGTTCTGTAAGGACAATGTTTGAGCTGGGTATTCATAAATAACAAATTAATGACAGGAGCTACCATGACAGGCAAATTAAAAAGTAAAGGAGTTTGAAATAATGTTACAACATGCTTTCATTAACGTCAAAGGAACTGTTAAAAATGAAATTTTCTGGGTTTTGAGCTCTCTGGCTAATAAATGTTACAAGGCATGTCTTGCTCTTAACTAGCATGTCTTTGATTGTTCTTTGTAAACTATTTGCTGCCTCGGGAGCAAAACTTGTATTGTCTTATCTCAAAGTTCTCTTTGATATTCTAATTAAGTTTAAAAGTTTATTGTTGGCATGAAAAATTATAGCTCGGCCACCAGTCCTACAAGGAAGAAGAGAAATGGCAAGAAGCTGATTTTTAAAAGTGGTCCCAGGAAACTTCAGTGAGCCCTCTCCTCCACTTTTCCAGAAAGGTTGGGTTAAGATCCAATTACCAGAAACAGGGCCTAAAAAGGGTACATGGCTATCTGCTTGCTTTTTTCTGTCTTCAAAGCTTAATTATATATAATCTGAACCTTCTATTATGTTAGCTCCAAAATATCTGTAATTGGTTATTGTCATTTCTTGCAGAGGCCATTTTTTCCCAAAGAACTGCAAGAGATGTCTCAAGTTTGTCACGTGAAGTACATTTCTGCTAATGATAGACAGGTTGTTACTTTTCTACGTGTGTCTATTTCTTGCAACAGAATAGTTTAATCAAATTTAAACCATGAAGACATTTTTCATCAAGCCATAATGAGCAATCAGCTCCACACAAAGCACACTAACTATAAAGAGATAATAGATTATTGAAGCTTTTCTATCAAAAAAATTTTTTAAAAAATACACTAACTTAACAGGCTATGTAATAGTAGGCTACTTTCCAGTTTATTAAAAAAAAAAAAGTAGTTCAGTATTTTTTTTTGTCTTAACTTGTGGGAACCAAATGATCTATATGGTTGATTTAACTTAATCCTCAAAATAATTTTCATCTTATAGATGAAGAAATTTGGAGACCTCAGGATTTAGTAAGTTTTCCCCATAAGGTCACATGGCTACTCATGTTTGGGGCTGGATTTGAGTTAGTTTGATTCTAAATGCATTGCTTCCCAAACATTTCATAGTAATGTGTTGCCTCCATTTCCTTAGTTCTTGTCAGACTGAAAAGCTTGCATTTTTATCGATTTCTTGCAGCTTCTAGGTTTCAGTTTGTCTTTTCTTTTCTCTGTTTTTTGTAAGCATGATATTCAAAATGCAAGGCACAGGCTAACCCAAGCTTGAACAATTTGGGGAGCTCTTACACTCTGAAGTACTGATCTGCCTTTTCCCCCTAATTTAACTCACATCTTATAAAAAGTTACCTCATGCCTTGAAAACAATTATAGAAAGTGAAAGCATCTCAAAATTCTCTACAAAGTATGGAATCAAACTGAGTTGGGGGAAAGCCCACCTTCTTTCAAGAGATCTCAGTACAAAGAAAAGATTTTGATTTCTAACTTGACTTTGTTGGGTTCTGGTGTTTGTCCTGTTTTTCACTTCCACATTTCTGAAGATTAACACCATTGGCAAGTCTTTGACAGGACTGAACGTCATCACTTATGCCCCCCTTCACCTTAGTTCTGGGGATCAACTATATCTCACTGCCTGTCAATGTAAGAGTCTGTAGTCTACACTAATAATCTTGAATGAGAAGCTGCCAATGTAGCCATCCACAGAGTGAAGAGCTGATTACTGGTCCGACTAGGCACTTGGCCCTCCAGGTAATGAAATGCCACTAAAGATGTGAGAGAGCAGTAACTTCTGTAAGAAATACATTGATCAGCTACATTTAAAAGATAGCCGACAGAAGTGGGTGGAGCACAGTGGGTTTTTAGGGAAGTGAAATGGTTCTTTATGATGCTAGCATGGTGGACACAGGACATATAATATTTTTCTAAATTCAGATCTGCTTCTGGGTTAACTCACTCATTATGATCATTTCTAGTTCAATCCATTTGTCCACAAATTTCGGGAATTCCTTTTTTTTTTTTAACAGCTAAGTGTAAATGTACCACAATATCTTTATCCATTCTTCTACTAATGGACACTTACATTGTTTCCAGGTTCTGGCTATTATGAATAAGGCTGCTATAAACATGGTTGGGAAAATCTTCTTGTTGTGTGCTGGAGCATCTTCTGGGTATGTTCCAAGGAGTGGAATAGCTGGGTCTTGAGGAAGCCTTATTCCCAGTTTTCTGATATAATGCCAGATAGATTTCCAAAGTGGCTGTACTAGTTTGCATTCCCACCAGCAATGAAGGAGTGTTCCTCTCTCCCCACATCCTCGCCAGCATGTGGTGTCACTTGAATTTTTGATCTTTGCCATTCTGATGGGTGTAAGATGGAATCTCAGAGTTGTTTTGATTTGCATTTCCCTGATGACTAAGGATGTTTAGCATTTCTTTAAGTGTTTCTCATCCATATGATCTTCTGTTGAAAATTCTCTGTTTAGTTCCGAGCCCCATTTCTCAATTGGGTTATTTGGTTTGGTGGTATTTAATTTCTTGAGTTCTTTATATATTTTGGATATTAGACCTTTGCCAGATGTAGGGTTGGTGAAGATCTTTTCCCAGTCTCTAGGCTGTTGCTGCATTCTGTTGACAGTCTCTCCTGCCTTACAGAAGCTTCTCAGCCTCATGAGGTCCCATTTATTAGTGGTTGACCTTAAGGCCTGGGCCGTTGGTGTACTGTTCAGGAAGTTGTCTCCTGTGCCAATGTGTTCCAGGCTCTTCCTCACTTTTTCTTCTAACTGACCTAGTGTCTCTGGTTTTATGTCGATGTCTTTGGTCAGATCTGCACATCACGAAAAGCTGATATCAGTGAGAATGATGGACCCTTGTTCTCCCTGAGAATGAGTAGTTGCTCACCCATTGTAATAAATGAACCATATAAATGCAGGATGCCAATTACAGAAATGGTGCAGTTGGGGGAGCACTTTGTATTTTATGCTCATTTCCCCCCCTTATATTAATTTTTTTCCCTGTAAATGAAAATCAATTCTATTTTAAAGTGTACTGTTTACAGTTCTGTTTTTGCAGGGAGGATCTATTGATTTATTTTGAGACATATTTTCTATATAGCTCAGGCAGAGCTTAAACTCACAGTCCACCTGCTTGATTCTTACAAATACTGACATAACAGGTCCATACCAAGTTCATTACAAAAAGAAAAAAAAAAAAAAAAAAAAAGAAGAAGTAAGAAGAGTGTATCCTTGGTTTCCTTGATTATTTGCATTGTTCTCTTTCTTTCTAATTTATTGATTTCAGTGCCAAATTTGATTATTTCCTGATATCTACTACTCTTGAGTGTGTTTTCTTCTCCTTCTCCTCCTCCTCCTCCTCCTCCTCCTTCTCCTTCTCCTTCTTCTTCTTCTTCTCCTTCTTTCCTTTAAAGCTCTCAGGTGACTGTTAAGTTGCTAGTATGAGATATCTCCAATTTATTTATTAAGACGCCTGGTGCTATGAATTTTCCTCTTTGCACTGCTATCATTGTGTTACATCAGTTTGTGTATGTTGTGCCTTCATTTTCATTAAATTTTAAGAAGTCTTTAATTTCTTTCTTTATTCTTCCCTGGTGCAATGGCCACTGTGTAGAGAGTTCAGTTTCCACGAATGTGTAGACTTTACTGTTATTTCTGTTGCTGTTGGAGTCCAGCTTTAACCCGTCATGATCTGATAAAGTACAATGGATTAACTGAATTTTCTCACATTGGTTGAGGTTTGCTTTGCGACTGACTATATGGTCAATTTTGGAGAAGCTTCTGTGAGGTGCTGAGACAAAGGTGTATTCTTTTGTGTTTGGGTGAAAAGTCCTGTAGATATCTGTTAGGTCCATTTGATTCATGACATCTATTAGTTTCATTATTTCTTTATTTAGTTTCTGTCTTGATGATCTGTCCATTGGTGAGTGTGAGGTGTTGAAGTCTCCCACTATTAATGTGTGAGGATGGATATGTGATTTAAGCTTTAATACAGTTTCTTCTACAACTGTGGGTGGCCTTGTATTTGGGGCATAGATGTTCAAAATTAAGATGTCCTCTTGGTGTATTTTTTTTCTTCGATTAATATGAAGTGTCCTTCCCCATCTCTTTTGATCAATTTTCACTGAAAATCTATTTTAGTAGAAATTAGAAATTAGAAATTTTGTTAGAAACTTGACTTTGTTTTGTGGGTTTGTTTACTTGGAAAACTGTTTTTCAACCTTTTATTCTGTGGTAATATCTATCTTTGTTTTTGAGGTGTATTTCTTGTATGCAGCAGAATGTTGAGTTCTGTTTACACGTCCTTTCTCTTAGCCTGTGTCTTTTTACTGCAGAGTTGAGGACATTGATGTTGAGAGATATTAATGACCAATGATTGTTAATGTTTTTTTTTTTTTTAATTATGATGGTGGTGGTGGTAGTGTGTTTGTGTGATTATCTTCTTTTGGTTTTGCTGTAGTGAAGCTATTTATATCCTGGGTTTTCGTAGATGTAGTTCAACTCCTTGGTTTGGAGTTTGTCTTTTAATATCTTCTGTAGGACTGGGTTTATGCATGTATATTGTTTAAATTTGGTTTTGTCATTGAATATCTTGTTCTCCCCATTTAAGGTACTTGAAAGTTTTGCTAGGTATAGTAGTCTGGGCTGATATCTGGAGTCTACAAGACACGTCCCAGGCCCTTCTGGCTTTTACAGGCTCTGTTGTGCAGTCAGATGTGATTCTGATAGGTCTACTTTTATACATAACTTGACCTTTTCCCTTGCAGCTTTTAAATATTTCATCTTTGTTCTGTGCGTTTAGTGTTTTGATTGTTATGTGGCAGGAGGATTTTCTTTTCTGGTCTAATCTATCTGGTGTTCTGTAAGCCTCATGTATGTTTAAAGGTATCTCTCTCTTTAGGTTGTGGAAATTTTCTTCTATGATTTGGTTAAAAATATTTTCTGGTCCTTGGATCTGGGACTCTTATCTTTATTCTATCCCTATTATTTTTAGTTTTCATCTTTTCACTGTGATTTTGCCAGTGTTGTAGAGACCCCATGTCCTTCAAAACAATGGCACAATCTGGGAACCAGACATTCAAAACACAAGACCATTGGAAACATCTCAGACTCCGGTCATTACAATGGTGTTTCCTCTTCTTCACTTTCCTCATCTCCTCACCTGAAAATCGCGGGTCAGGTATAGCTTTGCTTTTGTAAAAAAAAAAAATGCCTATGAAGAAGTTTAGGAATCTACGTGCCTCGAATTGAGCTTCTAATTATTTCCTCTCTTTAAACTCACTCTCCCTCAATAAATGGCAATTCTTTCCTTCTAGTTACTTGAACAGAAATCTTGATTCTCTTACTGAAATAAAAAGCCCTGGGAGCCTGTAAGAAGGAAAACCATGTTGTTGCCTGGTGTGTGTCTCCCTGCTAATTCTCTGTCATTGTACCTAACATTCCAACTTTCTCTGTTGTCTATTTCTGGATTGAATGGCCTTTTCTTCAGAACTAGAGAACTGGTCAGAAACAGAGATGGAACTTGAATGGTTGCTAGGCTCCTACATTCTATGCCCCATCCCTGCCCACCCACACACGATTTTCTGTTACCAGTGAAGACTTCAGTAGAGAAACAAACTTCACCGAGATTCACTTGTGAAAAATCAGGTAGTTGGTGAAAAATATAAACAGAAAACTTCAAAAAATGTTGTTCTTTCACAAACATATATCCGGGTATATAAAATAGAATGGCAATTAAACAAAGGAATATTTCAGGATCTTGGTGTCAAAGCACGAATTCTTAGCTATAGAATGAACCCCAACAAAAACATCTCACTAAATGTAGGCTCAGGGGCACAGATTTCATTTAGATAGAAATGAACATAAAAGACAGAGCTGCTGTATTAATTTCACGATTAAAGATACTGTCATTTTCTGTTTGACTAAATGAAAGAGAATAATTGCATTACATTCAGAATGCTTAGAAGAGTGTTTTCTTGAACTTTATAAAGAATGAGAGCATTGTGTCTGGATATCTGAGCATATTGTTGTAAAGCATTTATTTCCTTGGTTCCCTCATGTGTCGCTGGGATCTTTCCACATGAAAGCATGCAGAAGTTTAGCTCTGTCCCCAACAGCTCTTCACTGCTTGTAGCCTGTGCAGGAAGTATACACAACCAGGCTGCTCACTACAATAGTATGGTCATAGAGAAACTGAGGTAGAGTGTAGTTTTTTCTTCAATATCCTCCAGTCTACAATTACTTAAGCCTTTTTCTGATATTTCATTGTGACACAGAAAATAAAAAGACAGAAGTAATTTTAATAAGTTTACAAATATAACAGTTGATCAAAATGCTATATGTGGAAATAGTAATTACCTTAAACAACACAGCTAACAATAGCCCATAGGTGGCAATTATTTTGGATTTCTGTACTGCTGGTGTCCATTAACAAGGATAGATCTCACCAAATAATAGGCAAAATAATACAGCTTCACATGTGATGAATAAGATGTGTAAGAGAAATTTCACTTGAGCACTTTATTGAACTTTTTTCTCATAATGAACATCAAGGGATCGATATATATGCTATACACCTAAGTAAATGATCTATAAACTCACGTTAAAATGGTGTTCTAGAAGGGAATAAAAGGGAAGAAGAGGTTTTGAAATGGATAACTGTTTTTTCACACATTTTATAGATGGGCACACTTAAAAATGAAAACAATTAAATGTTAACAGATAATGCTCGGTGGGTGCATTAGAGCCTCTAGTAGTGCCTTCATAATATCTAATATACTTGGAAAAGGTACATGACTTTTAGATAATCTCTACAATTGTTTCAAAGAAGACATAGAAATTGACATATGTACATGAGACAGGATAGGAAGACAAAGATAGAAAAAATGGGAAGGGAGGAGTCCTCACTCCAGAGTCTGACTAAGGATTCTCTTTACCTGAGTCAACAGTTCTAACATAGTTAGCTACACTTGCTTAAGGCCTTTCTCTTCATCTAGTTCTAATTGTGAAATTGTCTAGTGTCCTACCAGAAGACTACCATAGTAAAAGGACAGGGCTTAACACTTTTTGCAGCCTTACTCACTCCCAGTTTTATCTTATCAGGTTGTAATTCTACCAAGAAGTCTCAATTATTGAATAGTAGAATAGAGAAGAGGAAAGGGTCCTTTTAAAGCCCCCCCTGATGTTTCCTATGTGCAGTCACTGTTAGGCCACTAAATTGTGTCTCTCCTTTAAGAAATCTACAGTCTTACTTTTTAGTGTATCTTATTCTCTTAGGCAGCCCCTCTTTCTATTAATGTTCTTCTAGAATTACGGTTGACTTTTCTTCTCCATAAACTCATACTCAGGGGGATGGAGAAATGGCTCAGCCATTAAGAGCACCTGCTATGTGTCTAGATGTCCTGAGTTCAGTTCTTAGCATCCATGGTAAACAGCACAGAATCCAGCTACAGGGAATCTGACATCCTCTTCTGGACTCTGAGTGTTCCTGTGCTGATAAATACACACTCACAAACAAATACATGTAAACATATTATTAAAATAATACAACTAAATCTTAAGGATGTTTTCAGTTTGGCTTCATTCTGGCTTGCTAGAAATTATTTTCTCCACTGAAATCAAGCATCAAGCTTTATCTGAATGGAGCTCCATAAAAGTTTTAGAGAATTTCTCAAGCTGCGTATAGCAGTCTGGGGTTTGTATTATGCTGAGTTACCTTTGACATGCATATGCAGATAATAGTCCCTGATGATTAAAAGTAAAGGAATTCTTGGTGGATTTTATCGAACTCACTGTCTCCAGTTCAACGGTGTTCTAGAAAACCCTGCTTCAATGCAGCAGAAGCCTTTCTCTGTTGCAAAGCTACAAAATGAACAAGAAGGGAAGAAAAACAAAAGAGAAAATATTAGATGCATTATACTCTATAACTATGAAAGGTATTTGTGACAAAAACACAAAACTTTTAATGTTTCTTTGTATTTTTGGAGTCAGAATGATATATTTTAATAATATTGTTTCCCATCGCCAACTCCTCCTAGATAACTCCAACTTCCCTACTCACCCAACTTATCTTCTTTTTCCTTCTTGAAAAACACAAAATCAAAACCAAACCAAACAAAGCAAATCAAATTGACATGTTTGTGCATGCATGCGTGCACGTACGCATACATACACATACACGAACACACACACACACACACACACACACACACACACACACACAGAAGTCATTTTTAAATGTTTATTTATTTATTCACTTTACATTGTGATTGCAGCCCTGCCTTCTCTTCTCCCAGTCCTTTCTTGCATAGAATCTAACACTTTAATAGGGGAGACTTCAACACTCCACTCACACCAATGGATAGATCATAGAGAGAGAGAAACTAAATGGAGAAATAATGAAATTAACAGACCACATGAATCAAATGAACCTAATAGATATTTACACAACATTTCACCCAATGACAAAAGAATATACCTTCTTCTTAGCACCCCCTGGAACCTTCTCCAAAATTGACCATATACTCAGTCACAAAGCAAGACTCAGCAAATACAAAAAGACTGAAATAACACCTTGTATTTTATCAGACCACCATGGATTAAAGCTGGAACTCAACAACAGCAGAAACAGTAGAAAGGCTACAAACTCATGGAAACTGAACAACTTCCTACTCAGTGACCACTGGATCATGGTTGAAATGAAAGAAATTAAAAACTCTCCAGAATTCAATGAAAATTAAGGCATAACATACCTAAACTTATGGGACACAATGAAAACAGTGCTAAGTGTAAAGTTCATAACACCAAGCACCTTCATAAAGAAATTAGAGAGATCCCATACTAGCAACAAACTGAAAGAAAAAAATATTGCATGATCATCTCATTAGATGCAGAAAAAGGTTTTAACAAAATCCAATGCCCTGTCATGATGAAAGTCTTGGAGAGATCAGGGATACAAAGCCCATACCTAAACACAATAAAGGCTATATATAGCAAGCTAATTGCCAATATCAAATTAAATGGAGATAAGCTCAAAGCAATTACATCAAAATCAGGGGCAAGACAAGGCTTCCCATTCTTCCCACATCTCTTCAATATAGTACTTGAAGTTCTAGCTAGAGCAATAAGACAATTACTGGAGATCAATAGAGATACAAATTGGAAAGAAAGAAGTCAAAGCATTGCTATCTTGAGATGATATGATGGTATACATAAATGAGCCCAAAAATTCCACCAGAAAGCTTTTACATCTGAAAAACATCATCAGCAAAGTGGCTGGATACAAGATTAATTTAAAAAATCATTAACCCTCCATTATATAAAAGACAAATGGGCTGTGAAAGAAATTATGGAAACGTCACCCTTCATGATTGCCACAAATAATATAAAATGTCTTGGTGTAATTCTAACCAAGCAAGTCAAAAACTTGTATGATTAAAAACTTGAAGTCTCTAAAGAGAGAAATCAGAGAAAATATCAGAAGATGGAAAGATGTCCTTTGCTCATGAATCAGTAGGATTAACATAATAAAAATAGTCATATCAAATGCATTCCAGAGATTCAATGAAATTCCCATAAAAACACCAAGACAATTCTTCATAGACCTTCAAAGAACAATTCTCAGTTTCATATGGAAAAGGAAAAAAACTCGAATAGCTAAAACAATCTTATACAAATAAAAAAACTTCTGGAGGTATCTCCAACCCTGATTTCAAGCTATGTTACAGAGCAGTAGTAATAAAAACTTCATGGTACTTGCAAAGATAAATGAAATTGAATTGAAAACATAGAAAGAAACTCACATACCTACACACATTTAATATTTTATAAAGGAGGCAAAGCCATACAATAGAAAAAAGAAAGTTTCTTCAACAAATGCTGCTGGTCTTAATGGATGTCTACATGTAAAAAAGATACAACTAGATCTATATCTATCACCCTGTACAAAATTAAAATCTAAGTGGATCAAAGACCTCAAGATAAATCCAGAAACACTAAATTTATTAAAAGAGAAAGTGGGCAAGAGCCGTGAACTCAATGGCACTGCAGACAATTTCCTGAACCCCAACAGCTCAGGATCTATGATAAAAAATTAATAAATGGGACCTCGTGAAACTTAAAATAGCATGTAAGGCAAATGATTCTATCAACGGGACAAAATGCCAGCCTACAGATTGGGAAAAGATCTTCACCAACCCTACATCTGACAAAGGGCTAAATCCAAAATATAGAAAGAACTCAAGAAATTAAATACCATCAAATAAAATAATCCAACTAAAAATGGGGTACAGAGCTAAATGGATTTCTCAACAGTGGAATGTATAATGGCCAAGGAGCACTTAAAGAAATTCTCATTGTCCTTAGTCATCAGGAAAATGCAAATCAAAGCAACTCTGAGATTTCACCCATCAGAATGACTAAGATCAAAACCACAAGTGACAGCACATGTTGGGGAGGATGTGGACAAAGGGGAACACTCCTCCATTGCTGGTGGGAGTGCAAACTTGTACAACCACTTTGGAAAGCAACCTTGTGCTTCCTCGGGAAATTGGGAATAGCTCTACCTCAAGGCCCAGCTACACTACTCCTGAGTATATACCCAAAAGATGCCCCATCATTCAACAAGGACATATGTTCAACTATGTTCATAGCAGCCTTATTTGTAATAGCCATAATCTGGAAACAACCTAGATGTCCTTCAGCAAAGAATGGATAAAGAAACTGGTACATTTGCAAAATGGAATACTACTTGTCTATTGAAAACAAGGAAATCATAAATTTTTTTCAGGCAAATGGATGAAACTGGAAAAGATTATCCTGAGATAACCCAGACCCACAAAGACTCACATGGTACATACTCACTTATAAGTGGATTTTAGCCATATTACATAGAATAACCATACTACAATTTACAGATCCAAAGAAGATAAGTAAAAAGGAGGACCTGAGGGAAGATGCTTATATCTCACTCAGAAGTGGAAATAAAATAGACAGTGGAAGTAGTTAAGGAGAGGGAACATGGTGAGTGAGGGAATATGGAGAGAAATGAGAGTTGACATCATACCTGGAATTAATTGTGGCTGGAGGACAGAGGGCTTGCGGAGAGAAGAGAAACCATGGGTGGGGGCCTCTTGGTGACAAGCTGGAGACCTGCAACAGGATAGGCTCCAGGGCGGATGTGAGAGTGACTCTATCTGAGACTCGTAGTAGCAGGGGTCATGGAGACTGAAGGAGGAGAACACTAACCCACCCATGGAAACTTCATCCTAGGACTTGCCCTGCCTGCAAGACATGCAGGGACAGGGATGGAGACTGAGGAAATGTCCAGCAGGTGCCTGGCCCAATCTGAGACCCACCCATGAGAGACAGCCAACCTTTGGCAATAGTGAAGGTTCTGCTGTGCTTGTAAGTGAGGGCTTAGCATGGCTACCCTTTAGTAGCTCCACCCAGCAGTTGATTCAAGCACATGTAGAGACCCTCAGCCAAACATCGGTAGGAGCACGGGGAGTCTTGGGGGAAGCTTGGGTTTGTAGTTCTGTAGATTTCCTTAGTTTGTATTTTTTTTTTTTATGGTTTCTATTTTTAGGCCTTGAACCATTTTATTAATTTCCTTCACCTGTTTTATTGTATTTTCCTGTATTTCTTTAAGGAATCTATCCATTTTCTCTTTAAAGGCCTCTATCATCTTCATAGAAAGATGACATTTAAGGTCATTTTTCCTTTGTTTCAGCTGTGTTAGGTATTCAAAGCTTGTTGTAATAAAATAGCTTGTTTCTCATGGTGTTATAATGCCTTGGCTCTTGTTGGTTGTATTCTTATGCTGTATGTAGGTGTCTGGTTGTCCTTGTTGTTGGCTGGGTGTTTCTGGTATCCACAGGACTCCTTGGAAAGGCAGATGGAGGCTTGGGCCAGAGGCTGGACTTTCCTGGGGTCTGGCAACCCTCCGTGGTAGGAGAGGTAGAGCCATGGGCTGGAGGATGGATCATCCAGGAGCCTGGTGTCCCTTCTTGGGAAGATAGGCAGAGCCTTGGGCTGGAGGCTTGAACCCTGTGTCACTGGTGCCCCTGCAGGCTTCCTCAGGAAGGCCTGTAGCCAGGTTTGTGTTAGCCAATTGATCCTAAACATGGTTCGGAAGTGTGTTTGATATACCCAGCATTTACTGAAGAAAACTGACTCCCTCCTCCCGCGAGTAGCTATCAGTGGTAAATATCTTTTTAGCTCTGCCTGGGACTTTATGTCCACATCCTCTTCTCTATGCCAATCTTGTCTGACTGGATTTCATGCAGGCTGTCACAGTCTATGAGTGCATTTATGCCTCAGCCCTTTTGCGTCTGTTTCTTTGAAGTCTTCCACACCTAGGTTATCAAAATGCTTCCATAACAGTTAATATTCAGTACTATTAATTAAAAAGTAACAAGTGAAAGAATAAAATTGGCAAATATTATAAATAAATGATTCATTGATTATCAAACTGTGGCAGTCAATAAATACATATCTTAGATGGTATTGATTTCTAACAAGATGTGTGAGTTTTAAGTAATTTTTAGAAATTCTTAAATACTAGACCTGAGGTGTGAATTTTGTAGAATGTTTGAGGTATGTAAATCAGAAAAGAGAACCAACTTTGCTATGAATGAGGAAACCATTTCCAAAAGACGAGACACAGGAATGAATGGTAGGACACAGAAAGGCCCAATGACTACACTGATGGTGATATCAGTGTGCTTGCTTGAAGAACTGTCAGCAGTTGGTAAAACCCAGTCTAATCCTCCTATCACTCTTAACATTTTCTACTTCTGCAGTAATTTATTTCTTGACCATATATGTTCTTTTCACTTAGTTATGCTGTTTTTAAATAATTTTCTAAGGAAGTTGCAAGAGATATTGAAAATCCTAACTCAATATCTCCTACTTATATTCTTAAGACATTCTCCAAAAACCCTTCCGGCAGTTCAAGTATGTATCCTTTACATGTGGTGGTCAAGTAAGAGAGGCAGGGCTTGTGCGGCCCTGTGAATATATGCATTGAATGTTCTTAGTCAAAAAATTTTAGAAGTCAAATTGCTACCATGTTTCTGAGAGTAGAAAGTGGAAAAGAGTGTTACCTGTAGGATATTTTTTCTTTTCTAAATGTCTAATATTCTCTTTCTTGTTATTTTCTATCATGTATTATATTGAACTGAATCTATTCAGATTAGTCCTGTAAGTACTAAGTTTCTCTGTCATTGACATTGCATTAAGTGCAAAGGGAGATTTGGATAGCTACAGATGAGGAACACACCTAGCACTTCTCATATTTGAGTTTCTTGGGAGTCAAGACTTGCACACACATGATAACTGAAGTGAAAGAAAGTCCCCAACTGTTTACATAGCAAGAACTGGAGGTATAGCCTTTGTGGTCTGATTCTGCAAATCAAGCCTGCTGTGAGGAATTTATTTCCTATATTTGGGATATGCAGTTTGGGGTAGTGTGTGTGTGTGTGTGTGTGTGTGTGTGTGTGTGTGTGTGTGTGTGTGCGCGCGCGCGCACGTGCACGTTCGCGTATGTGCATGTATACACTCATAGTAGTCTATGATTAAAAGGAAAAGCAATTCTCCCAAAGGTTGGGGTTGTGCCCTCTAGGCCATCCTTTTCACACTTCTTTTCTAGGTCTTTATGGGAGTGTATATATATGAATGTGTCAAAATGTTATTTTCTTCCAAATACTATTTATGTTGTAGGGGTCTGTTTTATAAAAAAATCTTACTTTTCTTTCTGGTGTGGAGAAAAGACAGAAAATAAACAATTGTAACTGTTTCCCATTTCCTGACCATTGCCAACCTCATTTCTTTACTTTTCATTTTTTTTCCTGTCCTTAACAGTCTTTACAGAAAAGATGCCAAGATTGTTTCAGTCAATTATCTTTGAGATAAAAAAAAAATCTTGGCTATCATTTACCCTTAGCTCATGCTCGGATTTCCATGCGTCAGAGCTGAGGCTCATGGGGCTCCTTTAATCTCCCTGAAATTTCCTTGGTCATTTCCCAAGCTGCCCTGCGGATGCATAAAATATCTCTAGGACTGTTGCTTCATCCATAGGTACTTGTCCTAGATGATCTACTGGGACATCTAGTTAAATCGTTCCGTAGTCTTTTCTCAGAGAGTGTGAAGACCAGCTAGATAGAAACGGATGCTCTTCTCCCAACTAGGAATACATAGTGATAGGATACAGTTAATACACAATTAAGAATGATTATGTTAGATCTGGGTAGGGGTTTAAAGTTTACCACCTGTATTACGTTTGGCTGGTGCCTTAGTTTGAGCGGGACCCCGGGGCCCAAATCTGCCTATCATAATGTTCTACTTGTAGGTTTCTAGGACCCTCTGGATCCTTCTACTTTGCTATTCTCCCATGCTTCTCTCATTTAGAGTCCCAATAGGATGTTCTCCCCTCTGTCCCAGTTTCCTGGTAAGTGAAGGCTTTCGTGGGACATGCCCCTTGGGCTAGTATGCAGATAGAAGTGAGTATATACCATTTGATTCTTTCTGCTTCTGGGTTAACTCACTCATTATGATCATTTCTAGCCAATGGTCAGAACATTCTCCACAGTTGAGTGGAAAATGGGATATGACTTTCTCACGTACTCTGGTGCCTCACATTTGACCATGTCCCCTGAAGGGGGGGACCTGGTGGCACTCAGAGGAAGGACAGCAGGTTACCAAGAAGAGACTTGATACCCTATGAGCAGATATAGGGGGAGGTAATCCCCCTCAGGAACAGTCATAGGGGAGGGGAATAAGGGGAAAATGGGAGGGAGGGAAGAATGGGAGGATACAAGGGATGGGATAACTATTGAGATGTAACAAGAATAAATTAATAATAAAAAAAGAATGATTATGTTTATATTATTTGAAATTTGTCAAGAGATCATTTATTACATGTCTTTGCCATACAAGTGAAAATAAAAACAAATAACTACATGTAGGAATAGATGTTAATTATTTGATTATGGTAATCATTTTACAATGTTGTCACTTCAAAAAATTTGAATATTTTAAGCTGTCAATTATATCTTATTAAGGCTGGATGGAAAAATTTCCATCTATATTTACATATAATTTCTTTCCATTCTTGGCTCTTAGATAAAAATATACCTGTTGTATATAATATTAAGTTTCTGAACTTATTATGTGGCCAAGTGTATACATGAAGCAAAGGTTGACCTCAATCTTCCTATGTTGCTGAGGATAGCACTGAGTTTATGATCCTCCTGCCTATGCTTCCCAGTGCTGGCATTACAGGACTGAACACCAATACCTGGGCTTATGCAGTGCTGGGAATGGAACTCACGGCTTCACGTGTGTTAGTAAGCATACTACCAACTAAGCCACACCCCTAGATCTGCATCTGCCCTTTATAAAGGATGCCCTTTTACTGTATAAGCTTTTTGTCCAGGAGGTGGAGGCTTGAATTCACAAGTCATCTAACTTTTCAACATGTGTCTTTTGGAAAATAACCTAATGACTAGCTTCTTAAAAATTTACCATGGAGATTGGCAGTATGGTATATAATAAAATAGATGTTAAGTACAAATTTAAAGACTGGTTTATAAAGGTCTTACATGCCTGGAGATTGATTATCTGCCAGTTATTGGTCAGCATGAACACTGAACAGCTGTGACACAAATAGCAGTGCGTTGGGGAAGGGTCCCTTTGGAAAGGGAAGGAAGGCCATTTCTTAGTCACTCATCCTGATAGATTCAGTAGATGATGGGTTTGCCTTTTATCTCACTTTTAGGTGGAGATGTAGCTTCACAGGATTGTTTGGAACCTACATCACAAGAAGACTTTCAAAGTCTTAAAAAATATTGGTGCTAGTATCATAATACATCTAGGCATGCCTTGTAAAAACTAAACCACAGCTGACCATTATAAAATTTCAGTTTTTCCACATCATGAAGACTTTATGTAAGTCTAACAGTATCACTGTACCAAATGCCAAGAGAAAATGATGATAGAAAGGAAGAAAGAAAGAGAAAGAAAGAAGAAAGACAGAAAAAGGGGGGGGGGAGAATTTAATTACTCCACAAGAAAGCCCAGCTATTGGAATCCTTGCAACTGGAAACCTGAAAGGATGGTTAGGAAAGCCAATCTTTAGGACCTGACTGTTCAGCAAATGGGAAGTTACAATGTACACTTTTCAATAAATGCATATGGCCATGGTCCACCCTTTCATAGGTAAGCATAACTTTAAAAGTAAAATGTGCTGACCAGCCAAAGCAAAATTGTAAACTGGATTAGGCCTGCTGTTTCCAAGCAACTGAATGAACAAACATCATAGAGTCCCACAAGGGCAAGCCTATGATGATATCATATTTACTAGATTAAATTTTATGTGAAACCTTTTTGGTAGTGTGTGCATGTTTTAGATTCTGGGTTAGCAAACACAGACTCCTTTGTCATAGGAATCCAGTGCCATTTATTCACATTGCTGTCTCTTGAAATCCTGGGCAGAACATTTATATCTAATTTGTAATTCAGTAGTTAGTTTCTGGCATAGAAACTCAAGTTGCTTAAAAAAAAAAAACATTTGATTTTACCTAAAGTCTTCATAATTGTCTGGCCTGAGTTCTTCTCGTGACACCATTTCTTCCTTCTTAGTCCACAGTCCACCCACACTTTCCTTTCTGTTTCAGGGGCCTGTGGTGTGAGGTTTGGAAGATAAGCCTTGCCTTTTGCATAGGCTGGGTCATATTAAGCCATCTTGTGCTTGTGTTGATTAAGGCAAAAAGCCATTGAAAAAAGGACAGGGACACTCCTCGCTTTTAAGAAGAGGAAGAGCTGAAAGTTGAAAAGAATGACACAGTCAGTGAGGTTAGTGGGATTTTATTTCCTGACAGAAAAAGATACTACATTTGTGAGAATAAGAAACCTCGTATACATTGTTCAATGAGGACTTAAGCTAAAATTAAACATCCTAGAAAGAATAGAAACATGGGGCTTAAGACTAGCCACCGTGTGTGAAGTGATTTATACTTTTGAAATCTGTCTTTAGGAGGATATTCATTTAAAACTTTAAATTAAATATAGCTTTGCGATGGTTCCTGACTGTTTCAAATACCACAGAATTGTTTATTCAAGTTGATTTGAAGACCCCAAAGCATTGTAAAGCAATAACAAATGAGTATTGTTCATTTGTGTGTTGTCAACTTGAGAAGCTACCTCGATAGTTTGCTCATGTGAGCTATCAAAGTTGAAGACAGAAAGATAACACGAGGGTAGGCAGAGCTAACAAGTGGTCACCAGACCTGTTTCATAGACTTTATTTTATATGAGATGTTCAGCATAACAGCTTTTCTTCCTTTTTTAATCATAAAGAGTTAAAATACTTAAAAAATAAAAAGGGTTAGAAAGAGAACTATAAAGAAAGCACATACTTTGGTGTGGGACCAGTCACCCTGGCTCTTGCTGGTTCCATATGACTGCACAGGCTGGATGTGAATGTTTCTCACACCCCTTTAGCTATATTTGAGATAAGACATGAGACGGTTAAATATTCCTGTGTGAAACTTGACTACATAATTCCATTGTATGCAACCAACATGGACTAGGTAAATATCACCTGGCAGCTTGACTTGTATTCCTACAACCTGGTTACAATGAAGTCATGTGTATCAATAAGACTATTCAGTATACTATAGGAATACAGCAAAAATCAGAAGATTTTATAAAGAAAGTTGTGTTTAACCTTAAATACACCAAAGCAATGCCTCTCCTGTCTCTCACCAGTATAAATCTCAGCTATAATGTAGGGATAAGGGTAACAAAAGCCTACATCAGAGATCCATCATATATTTTTAAGGAGCTAAACATAAAAGTGGGATCATGCCATGACTTATAATGATAGCCATAAAAATTTATGGTCATCTAATTTTTAATAAATTGAGCTTCCAAGCATAATCCTTGGGTCTTAGCAAAGTTTTCACTCTGGTGACATTTCCTCAGTGGTTAGATAACATATGATTTCTATAACAAATTCTGTCAAATCATTCCCAGAGTCAATTTTTGTAGTGTACAAATGAAATTGAGTTTGTAAGAACTGTGAGCACCTTGAACATGGGCACACTCTAGATAAAACCACAAGGTGTAGGGATTCTGTAATAAGTTATAAGGCTAGCCAGTCATCTGGGAACAAAATGTCCAGCCCTTGTCGTTGTGACTGGCCTTGAATGGAACGGATGCTTCCATCACACTGCCAACACTTCTGGTATCTACAGACCTAGACTCAATTATGGAGCTGACATATCCAGTTTGTCTGACATTTGTTAAGAACATCAAGAATAATGAAGTCTGGCTTACCTCTCAACATACTCCTTGGAATTCCTTTACCTTCCAGATATTCTTCTAGAAGTTACTATTAAAGCCTAAGAGGTGGCTGGAAACTTCTCTAGTACTGCTGGGCAGATTCCCCTCAGATTGTAGCAGTTGTTTCTTTTTTCAAATTCTTATGACAATCACTCTGGGTGATTGGTTTTTGGTTATACTTGCCTGAATTATATATGTATCCGCATATTTTCAAGCCATCTGAACTCTTACATTCTATTGATTATGTCTGGGTTTCGTCATACCTGGCAACAATACAGATATTTTAATGCCCAACATCTTAGTCCTAAATTTTCTTGTAGACTTGATGTTTCAAACCTCTTTGATGTTGTCTACTTGTTTCTATTGGAGTAATTTGATCTCAGAAAAATTTAAAAACACTTGAGCAGATGCTTGAGCTCAAATATTGTTTGACGGGTGGCCTATATTGGGGCTTGAAAACAAGGCATGGTGGGAGCTGGGGAGATTGCTTAGTGGTCAAGAGCACTTGCTCTTTTTACAGCAGATCTTGGGTTTAGTTCCCATTACCCATATGATTACTTATAACCACCAGATTTCAGATATTCTGATGTCCTCTTCTGGTCTTCATCAGCAGCAGGCGTACATGAAGTGCATGGATGTTCATGCAGGCAACACAAACACATAAAATAAAAATAATACTTTAAAATGGAGAAAGCATGCCAAGTCATTATGGAGTCAGCAAAACTGTGATGTAACACTGAAAGTGTGCATTTGGCCTTCCTCATTATTTTACCTATAACTTTGACTAATGGGTAGAGAACAGAAACACTACCACTATGGAGAGAAATATCTCCTTGCTAATGTGATTGCCTAAGTTCCTGTGTGTAGACAGAGTAGGCATCCCACCATGATGCCGAGTAGAGCAGGTTTTCAATCTTTCTGCCTATCAGGGACTCAGATTTTAGCTCTCACAAATCAGAAGCTAGAAGCCATTATTCTGAGAAATAAACAGGGTAACTGGAAAATAAAGTTTCAGCTACTATGTAATCCCATATATCCCACCATGACATCTGAATTTTTTTACATGCCTCAAAGCATAAGGTCAGCAGATCGTGTGTTCAAATCTTGAGAACTTGTGCACTTATTCCTGTTCTTATCTTAGGCATTCTGTCTTGGTGATGGGAAATGACTGATAACCGTAAATGTAATGTCATGTCAAGAGGGAACATTGGAGAAGAAACAGATGAAGATCAAATAGTAATTTATTATTTTTATTATTCTTAATTATTCTAATAGACATCTCTTCAGAATAATGGTAGTCATAACATATTGGGTCCTGATAGAATAAATAAAATGAATAATATCAATGTAATCAAAGCAAATGAAGAGGAATTTAGGGTTCTTTGTCATAAGGAACCTGCATTTTCTGTGAAGTTATATAGTGTTACTTAAAATAGACTTAAATAGCCACAAATGTAAACTGTTAGGAAAACACTGAGAAAAATAAAAAATAAGTAAAATAAAATTAGAAGGGAGAAAAAAACCTTAAAAGATGCTCAGTTAAACCAAAAGAAAGAATAAGTGAAAAAGATGAAGAAAAACAAGAAGAAAGAAGAAAGAGAAGATGACAGGAAAAGGAATAGAAGGAGAAGTGGAAGAAAGGGGAGAGAAAGAAGAAGGGGAGGCAGAAGGAGAACGAGGAAAAGAAAGAATAGGGGAAGGAGTTAGAGGACTAAGTTAGGTTTTGTTGTTGCTGTTCTTGGCCGGTGTGCAGATTTCTAGAACAATAAGACTAACCTTATTGCATAAAATGACCTGTTTGAAATCTTTTAATTCTTTAACACCATTAATTCATTTGTTAAGTGTGTTTGCTGAACAGAGATATTTAAGTACAAGACTTAAAATATGTTCCTGGTCTTTGAAAACATACATGTATTCCACTAACTTTTTGAGAGTCACTCGACTCTATGAAAATTATGTTAAAGCCATGAATTGACTCCCCAGTGATTTATATAAATATACAGTTCTATAAAATACCTTATGAGATTTCTACAGGCCTATTTATCTTTAAATGCATATATGGATCCTCTAGGGATCCCTGAACTTTATTTGAGATGGTTTACACTAGGCTTTGTGGCTTTAAAGTAAAAATATGTGTAGGAATTCTCTCCTGAAAAAAGAAGTGAAGAAAGACACACAATATGTATCCTTGGAAAGTTACCATGTGCTCCAGGCAATACTTTCTAGTGATTTACACTGATCAGCACAATTCATGAAGAGAGATGTAGATAAGTACATGCCACAAAGTGGTCAATACAATGATGTAGATGGGTACCTGCCTCACAGTGGACATCACATGATGTAGATGGGTACCTGCCTCACAGTGGACATCACATGATGTAGATGGGTACCTGCTGCACAGTGGACAGCACATGATGTATATGGGTATCTGCCACACAGTGGACAGCACATGATGTAGATGGGTACCTGCTGCACAGTGGTCATCACATGATATAGATGGGTACCTGCTGCACAGTGGTCATCACATGATGTAGATGGGTACCTGCTGCACAGTGGTCATCACATGATGTAGATGGGTACCTGCTGCACAGTGGTCATCACATGATGTAGATGGGTACCTGCTGCACAGTGGACATCACATGATATAGATGGGTACCTGCTGCACAGTGGTCATCACATGATATAGATGGGTACCTGCTGCACAGTGGTCATCACATGATATAGATGGGTACCTGCTGCACAGTGGACATCACATGATGTAGATGGGTACCTGCTGCACAGTGGTCATCACATGATGTAGATGGGTACCTGCTGCACAGTGGTAATCACATGATGTAGATGGGTACCTGCCTCACAGTGGTCATCACATGATGTTGATGAGTACCTGCTGCATAGTGATCATCACATGATGTAGATGGGTACCTGCCTCACAGTGGTCATCACATGATGTAGATGGGTACCTGCTGCACAGTGGTCATCACATGATGTAGGTGGGTACCTGCTACACAGTGGTCATCACATGGTATAGATGGGTACCTGCTGCATAGTGGACAGCACAATTTTGAGCCTTAGTGAAGCTGGACATATGTCTGTTGCCAGATGCAAGAAAGCCTTATAGATGCAAAAGTACTATTCTGTGAATGTGCACACAGAGAAGAAGAGGGACCTTTGTGACTTCAAGACAGGAGGAATCCTTTCGTTTTATTGGTCACCATGCATTTGAAATGGGGCATCAACCAGCAAAATACTTTGATTGAGTTCTCATATAAATGCATGTTCACATAACATGTATATTCTAATGTATGACATTTTTGTATTCAGAATGTTATAAAAGTATGTTTTTATATTCTAGATTAGACAAATAACTATCAGGAGAAGTTCTAATTTTTATTTCACTCATTTTGGTGGTTTGTCTTGTGTGTTTCCAAATTGTTTGGATTCTATTTAGATTACCATGGTATTAGGTTAAAATGGGAGTCAGGAGACAGATCAGGGTGTGGAAACCTTAAGACCTGAATTCAATCCTGGGACCCTTGTAATGTTAGGAGAGACTAGATGCACACAAATTGCCCTCAGACCTCTACAAGAATGAGTGCAGCCTGCTCCTCCCAACACATAAATTATAAAAGGGGGAGGGGGAGCCAAGTAGATGTGAGTACATTAATAAAAGTTTCCATGGCATGAAGGAATTCTATAAGGAACCTACAGAGCAATTAAGAAATCATCTTGTTGGGGGTAAATGATAAGAACATGAAAGGGAGACTAGTTGGGGATGGGGGAGGGGATGAGAAGCTGCTGGGTAAATATGATCAAATTCATTCTATAGTGGTGTCAGTCCTCAAAATAATTACTTAAAAAAGAAATAAAATAGAGTGGAAGGATCATAAATATTTTTCGTGTGAGTTTCCACTTCAAATGGAATCCGTGCTCAAGTCTTCAGTTTGAAGTGTTTAAGCTTTATTTTACCATAAGACCCTTTACCGCAAGTCTTGATTTCATCTCAATTTGTTTTTTCCTCTAGTAAAAGAGTTACTGGGAAATCCCCCACCTTTTATTCAAAAGGCCTTTGCTTAATATAAAAAGATGTCAAAAGCAAGAGAGATAAGAGTAATGAAACAGCTGAGCAATTCTTACTTCCCCAGTCTCTCCTGTTGCCTTCGTACACAAGTGTCTAGATAGGGAAGAGCTGGTGTGCTCTTACTCTTCTTTCATTTCCAAGATGCCTGGCAGCATCCCTCGCTCAATCAAAGTTGGTAGAACCTGTGACACTAGAAAACTAGATGCCAGTGGACAGGGTTTGGGTACTTTCCTGTCCTGGGTTGTTTTTCCTCTATGGCATTTATCCATTTAGCAATATCTACTCTATTTGTATGTTTTAACATTTACTGTCCTGTTTAAAAGTGACATTCCTCTAGAACTAATAATTGCACTTCAAGGGACTGATATGATGGCTCTGCAGGTAAAGGAACTTGCCTCCAGGCTTGACAACCTGAGTCACTCCTCAGAACCCACAGAATGGTAATGCATGCACGTGCACACACACACACACACACACACACACACACACACACACACACACACACACACAGAGTTTTAAATGCAAAAATACATGTACTATATGCTCGTACACACAATCCTAGAAACAACCTTGTTTTAATTAGCATTGTAGCCCAAAGCATAAAGTAGCAGCGAGAACAAGAAGCACTGAACATATGCCAGATAAATGAACGGGTAAGTAAAATTAAAACAGTGAAAAAGGTATAGACTGTGAACTTCACCATCTTTGAGGCTTGTCCTGTAGAGAAGCAGACTATTGCCCTCCAAGGATTTACCAAGATCACAGAAAGAAAGAAAGGAAAGAGCTCTTGCCTTCACTATGATGGATGTGACGAGAAACAGGACACACAAAGCATTGCTAAAGTGATTTATTTTTGGTGCAGCTATACAGAGGCCAGTTGACAACCCATCCGTAGGCCTTAAGAAATGGCATAAACAAGCAGTTATTTTGGCCTTTGATAAGGAGACATACATAGATGCTGAGAACCAAGGATTGAAAATGTTGTAAAGCTGCATGTAAGTGAAGAATGATGCAGACTACTTTGATCTAATTGCGCAGAAATTAATTTTAAAGAAGGCTTTTGGACTGTTCATATTTTATTGTGTAACACTGATTAGATTGTAGTTCTAGTCTTGCAAAATGCTTTGGGATTTGATTTGTGTCAAGAACTTCAACATACAAAGAAATCTTTCTGGTCATTTCAAATATTATGTGATTTCTTAAGTGATTCCTTTAAACACAAATTACAGTGATATGAGTAAGATAGGGTCCCTCAGTATTTTTACTACATAAATCTCTTGTATTGGAAGAAGGAAATTATATTTTTTAAATAAATTTGCTATGAATTATTGATGAAAAATCACTATAAATGATCTTCTAGGTATTCAGAAGTCGAGGAGATAGGAACCCTCATCTTATAGGCTCATGGAAACTAGTGTTTGCAATTTGCATTGTAAAAATTAATAACGATCCTTCAACAAATATAATATTGTTTACCTATTTTTTCTATGTATTTCATATTTAAATGACTGTATCCTGATAATATAGATGCTTCACTCAAAATCGGGAACTTTTGAATGCTTAATAGCAAATAATTTATAAAGTTTATCTAAGAGTTACTGTGGGAGTAAACAAAATAAAACAAAACAAAACCATGGTTTGGAGATTTCTGTGCTCTAGGAGCGAATTGCCTAAGGTGTCTAGATTTCAAATCTTATATTTATAGCCCTAGAAAAACTTTCCTAAGTTCTTGTAAAATCGTAAATCCTGAGGCAGAATTAGACATGATCTTAAATGTTTAAACTGTTTTTCATACAGATTCTAGACACAAGGATGGAGTCAAAGGAAGTCTATCTTATATCATGCTGATCTGTTAACCTATTCTACTTGTGAAATAAGTTCTGTGTCTAAGGATTATGTATTAAATGATATTGTTTAACAAGCGACCCCAAATTCATCTTCCAACAGCAGGGAAGAAAGTCACATTTCTTTTATTTTTTATTTTTTTTATTAATTTATTCTTGTTACATCTCAATGGTTATCCCATCCCTTGTATCCTCCCATTCTTCCCTCCCTCCTCTTTTCCCCTTATTCCCCTCCCCTATGACTGTTCCTGAGGGGGATTACCTCCCCCTGTATATGCTCATAGGGTATCAAGTCTCTTCTTGGCAACCTGCTGTCGTTCCTCTGAGTGCCACCAGGTCTCCCCCTCCAGGGGACATGGTCAAATATGAGGCACCAGAGTACATGAGAAAGTCATATCCCACTCTCCACTCAACTGTGGGGAATGTTCTGACCATTGGCTAGATCCTGGGTAGGGGTTTAAAGTTTACTGCCTGTATTGTCCTTGGCTGGTGCCTTAGTTTGTGCGAGACCCCTGGGCCCAAAACTGCCTATCATAATGTTCTACTTGTAGGTTTCTAGGACCCTCTGGATCCTTCTACTTTGCTATTCTCCCATGCTTCTCTCATTTAGAGTTCCAATAGGATGTTCTCCCCTCTGTCCCAGTTTCCTGGTAAGTGAAGGCTTTCGTGGGACATGCCCCTTGGGCTAGTATGCAGATATAAGTGAGTATATACCATTTGATTCTTTCTGCTTCTGGGTTAACTCACTCATTATGATCATTTCTAGCTCAATCCATTTGTCCACAAATTTCGGGAATTCCTTGTTTTTAATAGCTGAGTAGTATTCCATAGTGTATATGTACCACAGTTTCTTTATCCATTCCTCTACTGATGGACACTTAGGCTGTTTCCATGTTCTGGCTATTATGAATAAGGCTGCTATGAACATGGTTGAGGAAATTTTCTTGTTGTGTGTTGGAGCATCTTCTGGGTATATTCCAAGGAGTGGAATAGCTGGGTCTTGAGGAAGCCCTATTCCCAGTTTTCTGAGATAGCACCAGATAGATTTCCAAAGTGGCTGTAGTTTTTGAGATTAAAGTCTAAACTGTGATTCTAGTAACTTCAGAGTCTCAATACAAAGCTTTGTGATATAAGTCTTTGTGTACTTATTGGTCAAACATCAATAAATATTAATGTAATAATATAAATAGTAAAATTATTACTTCCATATGTTTTACCAGCAAAATTTCTATCAAATGAAAAAGACTACCTGGAGGCTGGTGAATCTGTCAAGGAATTAGTGATGGGATAATGGATAAAATTAACAACCATTTGGTGAGCTATTTAGTTGGGTAAAAAGCAAATCTTTTGCCTTCCATGTAGAAAATTATTTCTAAGGTCACTGCACAACAGAGAGGAGAGAAGCAGTTTAAAGACATCTGAAGTGCATTATAACAATTATAAAAGACTGCATCTCAGTAATGGAGTTGAGAGCAATTTGATGCTCATAATTTCCAAATCAGTTGGCAAAAAGGAAGCAGAGAGAAAATTGTATTGGCTGATGGTGGAGATAATTCTAAACCCAATTATAAGGCTTAGATGTCCTCACAAGAAGATGCTTGTCTTCTAAGCTGTTCACACCAGCATCCGGTAGGCTCTGCTGAGACACATTCTTTTCTGGATACACTTCCGCCTTCCATTTCCTTGGCTTTCCTGCTTTATACTAGGAGTTGTTAGTTGCTTGTTGATATTTTTTACTTTTGATATGCATATTTTTGTTTTAATGAAGTATAATTCCATATTGCTTTTGGTTTGCACTCTTTTCATAGCTCTGGCAGGAATGGCTACCCTCAGTAATGCCTAATAAGACTGACTCTTTAGTGGTTTCTTGTTTGCTTGCTTGGTTGGTTTTGGCTTTCACTTTTTGAGACTGTTTCTTACTGCTATGTTGTACAGGCTGGCCCTGAGCTTGAGAGTCCCCTGCTTCAGTTGCCAGGTGCTGGGGTTTCAGGTGTGTGCCAGGTGTTTACCCTGCTTATCTTGGATTTGATTCAAGTTTGTATATAGTTATTTCCATCCTATGGAGCACAGCGTCTGGTAGTTTACCTGCAGTAATGAATTCCTTTGGCAAGAATTCTGTATTGGTCACTGCCAGAATGCTCTAAAGGCATAACATCAAACAAATAAACTTGAGTGCTAACTACTTTCTTCAGTGAAATGAAGACATGGGACAGGAATAAGGCATTGAAGAGAACTTCCTGGTAGGGAGATGAGTTTAGGAAAAAAGACTTCACGAAGGTTAACTGACTTCACAGTATCACCCATGAGAGGGATTGACAGATCTCTAGACACCAGTCAGAAATTGGTGATGGCTGCTGAGCCCAATGACCTTCTGTGATATGCCCTGTCCTCCAGCTTTTTATCAGTGAAGCCAATCTCAGAGCAGAAGACCTACTTAGCAGTTGCTGGGAACAATATTCAAGAGCCCTGCCTCCATCTTGAAGTTACAATTGCTCAGTGCCCTCTTCTTCCTAGTCAGATGGATTGTGGAACAGAGGGCCAGGTGATTGGTTTTTTTTATTTGGGAAACCTAGGTTGCTATATGGGACAAGCAAATTAAGCCTAATTTTAAAAATAATTATTTTATATACTGTGTGCTTATGACTCTGTTTACCATACCAAACTATAGGTGTCTCTCTCTTTTTTAAAGACATGGTTGGTTTCTCTGTGTAGCCTGAACTCAGAAATCTATCCGTTTCTGACTCCCAAGTGTTGAGATTAAAGGGATGTGCCACCATGGAAGGCAAATTTCTTATAATTTTCAAGGCCCGGTGCTTCAGTTGCCTCTCAGCAGGTGAAACCAAGGCAGTAGCAGGGTGGTTGTCCTGACAGAGGGTTTAAGTAGGGCCACTTTCTTTCATTGTTCTTCATTTCCGCTGCTAGAAGACAGCTGCATGCCATGGCTCGTGGCTCCTTCTTCTGACTGCTGCATGCCGTGGCTCGTGGCTCCTTCTTCCGACTTGAAGGCCTAGCTTCTCCAGGATCTGGCTCTCTCTTTCTGATTGATTCTTCTGCCTCTTTCTAAGTATAAGGCACTTTGTGATTGCGCTGATGTGATTGGATAATCTCTCTAACTCCGGGTCACCCACTTGATTAAGAGCCTTCAGTTTCTACTACCATATGTTTAGTGTATTTATAGTTCCTAAGGATTAAGAAAACAATTCTTAGGGGAGGGATGTATTGGTCTGCCCACTTCATTATCCAAGTGGCTGTACTTTTTTGCCAAGCAGAATTTTCAACCTAGACTGGATAGATGATTTTTAAAATCTGAGTATAAACTAGGTAAAAGTACCCAATGGCGTATAATTATTTTGAGAATGAGTCCCTAAATGTATAAATGAGTCCCAGCCAGATTTCTTCCAGGGAAATTATTTCCATATGTTTTTTTTTGTCTATATCATAAGAACTGCTGGAAGACTCAAAATCCTGCTACAAATTAGAAAACTCCATTCGGAGCATGTATGCAGGTTGAAAGTGAACCACCATTGTGGTGTGGACAACAACCCCATCAGCAAAGATTAATCTATCTTAAACCCCAGCACATTTTGATTTTTTTCTAGAGTGATGTGTTAAGTAATTAGAGTGTGCTGAGTAAAGTTTTGAGACAAAATTTGAATATATTGTTCCAAGTAGAAGTGTGAAAGTAAATATTTTTTAATAAAAATTAACATCAATTTTCAAAAATTTAAAAATCAATTAGAAACTCATTTGAGCAAATAAGAAGCAAATTGATCATATTTTTAGCTTATAAAATAATGGATGCCAAATTGAGACTAGTCTGGGCAGAAGGAACTCTGTGTTTCTTTTTGAGGGAACATAGAGGGGAATAATTAGGAATATGAAGCATTAGGGTGTAATAAAGCTAGTGGATGGCTTCAAATCTGTCCCAGATTTTCTTAGTTTCAGGCTGTGATGGTAATTTTATTCTCTATTTTGTGTCCAAGAATCAGCTACCATCTGCCTCAGAGTATGTTTACCTAAACTGGCACTTTCACTAGCAATGTAATTGCTTATTTTATTTTAAAGAAATGGAGTCTGTCCTCATTGGATTTCTGGGTTCAGAATGAAATGTGTTGTATTCTAAAAAAAACATTAAGACTACCTTCTGGGGCATCCAAGATGGTGGCGAGCAGTGTGGACTGTGTTTGGAGGCTCCAGTGAACAATTCAGGGAATTGCACAGATTTCTGAGGCAGGAACATCGAGGTCCCCACACCATGGCAGTGGAAGTGCTCCATGGTTCGGAGGGACCAGGATGCAGAGGACCTGCGTGCCCCTGCACAAGGGAGGAGTGCAGATTTTCTTGGATCAGAGCAGCAGCAGCAGAGGCAGCAGCAGAGGCAGCAGCAGTAGCAGCAGCACCAGCATCAGCAGGGGCGGTGGCTGAGGTTTGCAGCTCAGAGCCTTCCGGTGGAGGCGATTGGTGTGGTGGGGGGTGGGAGTTGCAGCGGGAGAGGGGACTCTGGGCAGGATTTGGGTCGCGTGGTTCCTTGGGAACCAGACTGGACTCAGCGGACAGTTCGGCCTCAGAGTCATGGGTACAGCTCAGTGCGCAGTGCCATGGAGACACTGGCTCAGCTCAGCAAGCAATTCTACCTGAGGCATTAACTCAGCACAGCCACAGCTCCCCTACTGGGCTGAGCACTCAGTTCCATCCTAGGCACCAGCTCAGCTCAGCAGCAGCTCCCCTGCTGTGGCGCAGGCTGGGCGGAGCGCTTGGTTCCACCAGGGGTGCTAGTTCAGTGCAGCCGCAGTTCTCTTGCTGTGACACAGGCTGGGCTGAGCGCTCAGCTTCACTGGAGGCCCTAGATCAGTGCAGCCGCAGTTCTCCTGCTATGACGCAGGCTGGGCAGAGCGCTCAGTTCCACCGGCTCTAAGACTCTGGTTGGACACAGTGTGCAGTTTGAATCCAGAATTCCTGGCTGAGCTTGGCGGACAGTTCGGGCCCTGAGTCAATAACTGACCACAGCACACACTTTGGGCCAAAAACCCCTAGCTGAGCTTGGTGTGCAGTCCCAGTCCAAACATTCTGGCTGGACCCTGTGTGCATTTTGGGCCCAGAATCCCTAACTGAGCTCGGCAGACAGTTCAGGCCCTGAGAATCTAGCTGAGTTTGGCCCATGGTTCGGGCCCAGTGATCCTGGCTGGACTTGCCAGGGGACACAGAAGGCTGTGGATACCTTGGCCTGACCCAACGCGCATTCAGAGACCCAGAAGGATTGAAGGACACACAGCACAGGGGAGCTGAGGATCACTGGCTGTGAGAGTCCAAAACAATAGAAATAACCTCCTAACATCCACACCAGTGAAGCATTAGAGCTTCCAGCCTAGGGAAATCATGAGACAACAGGTGAATCTATCATCAGATTTCCTCCATCCAACTCTGGAACTACCCAACAAAAACAAAGACAGCAAGATGTCTAAAGGACAGTGTAAAAGCATACACAAAAAACCCCAAAACAACATGGCATCTCCAGTTTCCAGCTATCCCAAAGAAAACAACCCAGAGAACTCCAATACAATGGAAATACAAGAAAATGACCTCAAATCCTTAGTAATGAGGATGATAATGGGGGAAACAAATAAAATTCATAATCAAATGCAGGAAGACACAGACAAACAGATGAGAGACATAAAAGAAGCACATAGAGTGGAACTGGAAAAATTGCAGGAAAATGCAAACAACCAGATGAAAGAAGGAAATAAAACGGTTCAAGCTCTGAAGACCTATAAAGAGGCAATGGAAGAAACTCAGGAATATACAAACAATCAGATGAAAGAAATCAAAAAATCAGTTCAAGATCTGAAGATGAAAATGGGTTCAATGATAAACACACAGACAGAAGAAAAACGAGAACGTGAGACCTCAGAGAAGAAGGCAAGCAACACAGAGGTGAGCTTTTCTAACAGAATCTAAGAGATGGAAGAATGAATCTCAGGTCTAGAAGATACAATCACAGATCTTGAAGCAACCATTAAAGAAAATGCCAAATCTGGAAAACTCCTGACACAAAACATCCAAGAAATTAAGGACACCATGAAAAGAAGAAATCTGAGGACAATAGGCATTGAAGAAAGAGAAGATATCAGACTCCAAGGCCCAGAAACTATTCTCAACAAAATCATAGAAGAAATCTAAAGAAAGAGATGCCTATAAACATACAAGAGGCCTACAGAACACCAAACATACATAATACTCAAAACACAAAACATACAGAACAAAGAAAAAATATTAAAAGCTGCAAGGGAAAAAGGCCAAATAACATTTAATGGAAAACCTATCAGAATTACACCCGACTTCTCAACAGAGACCACAAAAGCCAGAAGGGCCTGGACAGAGATCCTGCAAATCCTAAGAGACCACCGATGCCAGGCCAGACTACTTTACCCAGCAAAACTATCAATAACCATTGATGGAGAAAACAAAATATTCCATGACAAAACCAAATTCAAACAGTACCTATCCATAAATCCAGCTTTATAGAAGGTACTAGAAGGAAAACTCCATCCCAAAGGGTCAAGCTACAACCAAAACTACGCAGGAAATAGATAACTATCCCATGGCAAAACACACAACTACACAAACACTTGACTGGAAACAACATCATAATTAAGACTCTTAACAGTCATTGGTCCTTAATATCTCTCAACATCAATGGTCTCAATTCTCCAATAAAAAGACACAGACTAACTGAATGGGTGCGTAAACAAGATCCAACATTCTTCTGCATTCAAGACACACATCTCACCCATAATGATAGGCATTACCTCAGGGTAAAAGGTTGGAAAAAATACTCCAAGCAAAGGGTCACAAGAATCAAGCAGACGTAGCCATTTTAATATCGAACAAAATAGACTTTCAACCAAAATTAATCAAAAGGGATGAGGAAGGACACTTCATACTCATCAAAGGTAAAGTCAACCAAGATGACATCACAATTCTGAACATCTATGCTCCCAATACAAGGGGACCCACATTTGTATAAGATCTGCTAAAAAAGCTTAAACCAGAAATCGATCCCCATACAATAATATTGGGAGACATCAACACCCCACTCTCACTGAAGGATAAGTCATTGAAACAGAAACTAAGCCTAGAAGTAACATCATTAACCATTGCCATGGGTCAAATGGACCTAACTGATATCTATAGAACCTTTCACTCAAACAAGAAAGAATATACCTTCTTCTCTGCACCCCATGGAACCTTCTCCAAAATTGATCACATCGTAGGCCACAAAGCAAGTCTCAATAGATACAAGAGGATTGAAATAATACCTTGTATCCTATCAGATCACCATGCTCTTAAGCTGCAATTCAACAACAAGAGAAACAACAAAAAGCCTACACGTACGTGGAAACTAAACAACTCTCTGCTAAATGACACCTGGGTCAGGGAAGAAATAAAGAAATCAAGGAGTTTCTGAAATTCAATGAAAATGAAGAAACAACATACCCAAATTTGTGGGATACATTGAAAGCAGTGCTAAGAGGAAAATTCATAGCACTAAGTGCCTTTGAAAAGAAATTGGAAACATCCCACATAAGCATCTTAACCACACAACAGGAAGCCCTAGAAAAAAAAGAAGCAGAAACACCTGAGAGGAGCAGACATCTGGAAATAATCAAACTCAGGGCTGAAATTAACAAATTAGAAGCTAAGAAAACAGTACGAAGAATCAACAAAACTAAGAGCTGGTTCTTTGAGAAAATAAACAAGATAGACTGACCATTAACCAAACTAACTAAAAGGCAGAGAGACAGTATTGAAATCAACAAAATCAGAAATAAAAACGGAGACATAACAGCAGACACTGAAGAAATACAAAGAATCATAAGATCCTACTTTGTAGGCATATACGCCATAAAATTTGAAAATCTAAAGGAAATGGATGATTTTCTTGATCAATTTCACTTGCCAAAGTTGAGTGAAGAACAGATAAACAAGTTAAATAGTCCCATTTCCCCTACAGAAATAGAAGCAATCCTTGATAGTCTCCCAACCAAAAAAAGCCCAGGGCCAGATGGTTTCAGTGCAGAATTCTACCAGACCTTCAAGGGCGAGCTAATACCGACACTCTTCAAGCTACTCCAAAACATAGAAATGGATGAAAAATTACCAAATTCATTCTATGAGGCCATAGTCTCATTGATACCTAAACCTCACAAAGACTCAACAAAGAAAGAGAATTTCAGACCAATTTCTCTTATGAACATCGATGCAAAAATACTAAATAAAATACCTGCAAAACGAATACAAGAACACATCAAAGATATCATTCATCATGACCAAGTAGGCTTCATTCCAGGCATGCAGGGATGGTTTAATATACGGAAATCCATCAATATAATCCACCATATAAACAAACTGAAAAGAAAAAAACCACATGATCTTCTCTCTTTAGATGCAGAGAAAGCATTTGATAAAATCCAACACCCATTCATGTTTAAAGTTTCAGAGAGATCAGGATACAAGGCACTTTTCTCAACATAATAAAGGCTATATACAGCAAGCCAAAAGCCAAAATCAAAGTAAATGGTGAGATACTCAAGGAAATTCCTCTAAAATCGGGAACAAGGCAAGGCTGCCCACTCTCTCCATATCTCTTCAATATAGTACTCGAAGTTCTAGCCAGAGCAATAAGACAACAAAAGGAGATCAAGGGTATCCAAATGGGAAAGGGGGAAGTCAAATTATCTCTATTTGCAGATGATATGATAGTGTACATAAGTGACCCTCAAAATTCCACCAGAGAACTCCTACAGCTGATAAACACCTTCAGTAAATTAGCTGGATACAAAATTAACTCAAAAAAGTCTGTAGCCTTCCTATACACAAATGACAAGCTTGCAGAGGAAGAAATTAGGAAAACCACACCCTTCACATTAGCCACAAGCAATATGAAATATTTAGGCGTTAGTCTAACTAACCAAGTGAAGGACTTGTTTGAAAAAAATTTCAGAACTCTGAAGAAAGAGATTGAAGATGACCTGAGAAGATGGAATGATTTTCCTTGCTCATGGATTGGGAGAATTAACATAGTAAAAATGGCCATCCTACCAAAAGCAATTTACAGATTCAATGCAATCCCTATCAAAATACATACACAATTTTTTAAAAACATTGAAAGTTCAATTCTGAACTTCATATGGAAAAACAAAAAACCCAGAATAGCTAAAACCATCTTGTACAATAAAAGGTGCTATGGAGGAATCTCCATACCTGATCTCAAACTGTACTATAAACAAATAGGAATTAAAACATCATGGTACTGGCACAGCAACAGGCTGGTTGATCAGTGGAATCGAATCAAAGGCCCAGATATGAATCCACACACATATGGTCACTTGATTTTTGACAAAGAAGCCAAATCCATTCAATGGAAAAAGGGTAGCATCTTCAACAAATGGTGCTGGTCTAACTGGAGGTCTATGTGTAAAAAAATGAAACTGGACCCATATTTGTCACCTTGCACAAAACTCAAATCCAAGTGGATTAAAGACCTCAACATAAAACCAGAGACACTAAGTCACTTAAAAGAAAAAGTGGGGAAGAGCCTGGAACATATTGGCACAGGAGACAACTTCCTGAACAGAACACCAACGGCCCAGGCCTTAATGTCAACAATTAATAAATGGGACCTCATGAGGCTGAGAAGCTTCTGTAAGGCAGGAGACACTGTGAAGAGAACAAAGTGACAGCCTACAGACTGGGAAAAGATCTTCACCAACCCTACATCTGACAAAAGTCTAATATCTAAAATATATAAAGAACTTAAGAAGAAAATATATAAAGAACACCACCAAACCAAATAATCCAATTGAGAAATGGGACTTGAAACTAAACAGAGAATTTTCAACAGAGGAATATCAAATGCCTGAGAAACACTTAAAGAAATGCTCAACCTCCTTAGTCATCGGGTATATGCAAATCAAAACAACTCTGAGATTCCATCTTACACCCATCAGAATGGCTAAAATCAAAAATTCAAGTGACACCACATGCTGGTGAGGATGTGGGGAGAGAAGAACACTCCTTCATTGCTGGTGGGAATGCAAACTAGTACAGCCACTTTGGAAATCTATCTGGTGCTATCTCAGAAAAATGGGAATAGGGCTTCCTCAAGACCCAGCTATTCCACTCCTTGGAATATACCCAGAAGATGCTCCAGCACACAACAAGAAACTTTGCTCAACCATGTTCATAGCAGCCTTATTCATAATAGCCAGAACATGGAAACAGCCTAAGTGTCCATCAGTAGAAGAATGGATAATGAAACTGTGGTACATATACACTATGGAATACTACTCAGCTATTAAAAACAAGGAATTCCCAAAATCTGTGGACAAATGGATTGAGCTAGAAATGATCATAATGAGTGAGTTAACCCAGAAGCAGAAAGCCTCCAATGGTATATACTCACTTATATCTGCATACTAAGCCAAGGGGCATGTCCCACGAAAGCCTTCACTTACCAGGAAACTGGGACAGAGGGGAGGACATCCTATTGGGACTCTAGATGAGAGAAGCATGGGAGAATAACAAAGTAGAAGGATCCAGAGGGTCCTAGAAACCTACAAGTAGAACATTATGATAGGCAGATTTGGGCCCAGGGGTCCCGCTCAAACTAAGGCAGCAGCCAAGGACAATACAGGCAGTAAACTTTAAACCCCTACCCAGATCTAGCCAATGGTCAGAACATTCTCCACACTTGAGTGGAGAGTGGGATATGACTTTCTCTTGTACTCTGGTGCCTCATATTTGACCGTGTCCCCTGGTGGGGGAGACCTGGTGGCACTCAGAAGAAGGACAGCAGGTTACCAAGAAGAGATTTGATACCCTATGAGCATATACAGGGGGAGG